>NC_053025.1:347874285-347994610 GCF_003073215.2 Triticum urartu
AGTTTTGATGTACCGAAGGAGTTCGGAGTCCCGGATGAGATCGGGGACATGACGAGGAGTCTCGAAATGGTCGAGACGTAAATATCAATATATTGGACGACTATATTCGGACATCGGAAAGGTTCCGAGTGGTTCGGGTATTTTTCGGAGTACCGGGGAGTTACGGGAATACGGAAGAAGAAGTATATGGGCCTTATTGGGCTTTAGGGGAGAGGGAGAGGCAGGCCGCACGCCCCCCAAGGCCTAATCCGAATTGGACTAGGGGGAGGGGCTGCGCCCCCTCCTTCCTTCTCTTCCCTCTTCCCCTTCCTTGTCTCCTACTCCTACTACTGGAAGGACTCCTAGTTGGACTAGGAAAGGGGGAATCCTACTCCCGGTGGGAGTAGGACTCCCCTAGGGCGCGCCATAGAGAGGGCCGGCCCTCCCCTCCTCCACTCCTTTATATACGGGGGCAGGGGGCACCCCATAGACACACAAGTTGATCCACGCGATCATATTCTTAGCTGTGTGCGGTGCCCCCTTCCACCATAGTCCTCGATAATATTGTAGCGGTGCTTAGGAAAAGCCCTGCGACGGTAGTACATCAAGATCGTCACCACGCCGTCGTGCTGACGGAACTATTCCCAGACACTTTGCTGGATCGGAGTCCGGGGATCGTCATCGAGCTGAACGTGTGCTAGAACTCGGAGGTGCCGTAATTTCGGTGCTTGATCGGTCGGGCCGTGAAGACGTACGACTACATCAACCGCGTTGTTCTAACACTTCCGCTGTCGGTCTACAAGGGTACGTAGATCACACTCTCCCCTCTCGTTGCTATACATCACTATGATTTTGCGTGTGCGTAGGAATTTTTTTGAAATTACTACGTTCCCCAACAGTGGCATCCGAGCCTAGGTTTTATGTGTTAATGTTATATGCACGAATAGAACACAAGTGAGTTGTGGGCGATATAAGTCATACTGCTTACCAGCATGTCATACTTTGGTTCGGCGGTATTGTTGGACAAAGCGGCCCGGACCGACATTACGCGTACGCTTACGCGAGACCGGTTCTCCCGACGTGCTTTGCACAAAGGTGGCTAGCGGGTGACAGTTTCTCCAACTTTAGTTGAACCGAGTGTGGCTACGCCCGGTCCTTGCGAAGGTTAAAACAGCACCAACTTGACAAACTATCGTTGTGGTTTTGATGCGTAGGTAAGATTGGTTCTTACTTAAGCCCGTAGCAGCCACATAAAACTTGCAACAACAATGTAGAGGACGTCTAACTTGTTTTTGCAGGGCATGTTGTGATGTGATATGGTCAAGACATGATGCTAAATTTTATTGTATGAGATGATCATGTTTTGTAACCGAGTTATCGGCAACTGGCAGGAGCCATATGGTTGTCGCTTTATTGTATGCAATGCAATCGCGCTGTAATGCTTTACGTTATCACTAAGCGGTAGTGATAGTCGTGGAAGCATAAGATTGGCGAGACGACAACGACGCTACAATGGAGATCAAGGTGTCGCGCCAGTGACGATGGTGATCACGACGGTGCTTCGAAGATGGAGATCACAAGCACAAGATGATGATGGCCATATCATATCACTTATATTGATTGCATGTGATGTTTATCTTTTATGCATCTTATCTTGCTTTGATTGACGATAGCATTATAAGATGATCTCTCACTAATTATCAAGAAGTGTTCTCCCTGAGTATGCACCATTGCGAAAGTTCTTCGTGCTGAGACACCACGTGATGATCGGGTGTGATAGGATCTACGTTCAAATACAACGGGTGCAAAACAGTTGCACATGCGGAATACTCAGGTTATACTTGACGAGCCAAGCATATACAGATATGGCCTCGGAACACGGAGACCGAAAGGTCGAGCGTGAATCATATAGTAGATATGATCAACATAGCGATGTTCACCAATGAAACTACTCCATCTCACGTGATGATCGGACATGGTTTAGTTGATTTGGATCACGTAATCACTTAGAGGATTAGAGGGATGTCTATCTAAGTGGGAGTTCTAAAGTAATATGATTAATTGAACTTAAATTTATCATGAACTTAGTCCTGGTAGTATTTTGCAAATTATGTTGTAGATCAATAGCTCGCGTTGTTGCTACCCTGTGTTTATTTTGATATGTTCCTAGAGAAAATTGTGTTGAAAGATGTTAGTAGCAATGATGCGAATTGGATCCGTGATTTGAGGTTTATCCTCATTGCTGCACAGAAGAATTATGTCCTTGATGCACCGCTAGGTGATGGACCTATTGTAGGAGCAGATGCAGACGTTATGAACGTTTGGCTAGCTCAATATGATGACTACTTGATAGTTTAGTGCACCATGGTTAATGGCTTAGAATTGGGACTTCAAAGACGTTTTGAACGTCATGGAGCATATGAGATGTTCCAGGAGTTGAAGTTAATATTTCAAGGAAATACCCGAGTTGAGAGATATGAAGTCTCCAACAAGTTCTATAGCTAAAAGATGGAGGAGAATCGCTTAACTAGTGAGCATGTGCTCAGATTGTCTGAGTACTACAATCACTTGAATCAAGTGGGAGTTAATCTTCCAGATAAGATAGTGATTGACAGAATTCTCTAGTCACCATCACCAAGTTAGTAGAACTTCGTGATGAACTATGATATTCAAGGGATAACGAAAACGATTCCCAAGCTCTTCGTAATGCGGAAATTGACGAAGGTAGAAATTGAGAAAAACATCAAGTGTTGATGGTAGACAAGACCACTAGTTTCAAGAAAAGGGCAGAGGGAAGAAGGGGAACTTCAAGAAGAACAGCAAGCAAGTTGCTGCTCAAGTGAAGAAGCCCAAGTCTGGTCCTAAGCCTGAGACTAAGTGTTTCTACTGCAAAGGGACTGGTCACTGGAAGCGGAACTACCCCAAGTGATTGGCAGATAAGAAGGATGGCAAAGTGAACATAAGTATATTTGATATACATGTTATTGATGTGTACTTTACTAGTGTTTATAGCAACCCCTCAGTATTTGATACTAGTTCAGTTGCTAAGATTAGTAACTCAAAACGGGAGTTGCAGAATAAACAGAGACTAGTTAAGGGTGAAGTGACGATGTGTGTTGGAAGTCGTTCCAAGATTGATATGATCATCATCGCACACTCCCTATACTTTCGGGATTAGTGTTGAACCTGAAAAGTGTTATTTGGTGTTTGCGTTGAGCATGAATATGATTTGATCATATTTATTGTAATACGGTTATTCATTTAAGTAAGAGAATAAATTGTTGTTCTGTTTACATGAATAAAACCTTATATGGTTACACACCCAATGAAAATAGTTCGTTGGATCTCGATCGTAGTGATACACATAATCATAATATTGAAACCAAAAGATGCAAAGTTAATAATGATAGTGAACTTATTTGTGGCACTGCCGTTTAGGTCATATTGGTGTAAAGCGCATGAAGAAACTCCATGCTAATGGGTTTTTGGAATCACATGATTATGAATCAGTTGATGCTTGCGAACCATGCCTCATGGGCAAGATGACTAAAACGCCGTTCTCCGGAACTATGGAGCGAGCAACTGACTTATTGGAAATAATACATACTGATGTATGAGATCCGATGAGTGTTAAGGCTCGTGGCGGGTATCATTATTTTCTGACCTTCACAGATGATTTGAGCAGATATGGGTATATCTACTTAATGAAACACAAGTCTGAAATATTTGAAAAGTTCAAAGAATTTCAGAGTGAAGTGGAGAATCATCGTAACAAGAAAATAAAAGTTTCTACGATATGATCGCAGAGGTAAAATATTTGAGTTATGAGTCTGGCCTTCAGTTAAAACAATGTGAAATAGTTTCACTACTCACGCCACCTGGAACACCACAGCATAATGGTGTGTCCGAACATCATAATCGTACTTTATTAGATATGGTGCGATCTATGATGTCTCTTACCGATCTACCACTATCGTTTTGGGGTTATGCATTAAAGACAGCTGCATTCACGTTTAAAAGGGCACCATCTAAGTCCGTTGAGACGACACAATATGAACTGTGGTTTGGCAAGAAATCAAAGTTGTCGTTTTTTAAAGTTTGGGATGCTTATATGAAAAAGTTTCATCCTGATAAGCTCAAACCCAAATTGGAGAAATATGTCTTCATAGGATACCCAAAGGAGACTATTGGGTACACCTTCTATCACAGATCCGAAGGCAAGACATTCGTTGCTAAGAATGGATCCTTTCTAGAGAAGGAGTTTCTCTTGAAAGAAGTGAGTGGGAGGAAAGTAGAACTTGATAAGGTAATTGTACCTTCTCCCTTATTGAAAAGTAGTTCATCACAAGAAATCTGTTCCTGTGACTACTACACCAATTAGTGAGGAAGACTAATGATGATGATCATGGAAACTTTAGTTTTTGGAGGAAAAAATTTTTTTGTTAATAAGTATTCGGGGAATATACGACACCTAGTGGGATCACTTTGTATTTCTACGTTGTTTTTGGGAGCTCCTTCTATGGTTCTGGCGGCGCGGGTGTGTGCAAATAACGGTGTCGTAGTGTCATCACAAAGATCGTTTACCAGTTGGGCCACGAGAGCGTAATACTCTTGGTCCTGCTGTGAGTATATTGTGTTCTGAGTCCTAACTAGCTACGGGTCTCTCCATCTGCCCAAGATCTTCAAATCCCCTCTCCAGTAACGCCTTCGGGCTCTCTTTATATTTGACAAAGATGTTCAGCCTTACAGGTGCACATTTTCCTGTGATGTGATTAAGTTGTGCATCGCTGCTGATCAGCCTCTGCGCCTTGTCAGATCAAATATGCGCATTTAAGTGTCGTTGCACGGTTGTTCTGACATGCCCGCTTCTTTCTGATCTGGGACGCAAGGAACTCGCCCCAGCTTGTCGCTCGCTCTGTCATCCCTGGCTTCGACCGCGCGTTGCCAGTGCTTGACGCAGTTTTTGCTGTTGTAACGTACTGCTGTCTACTGTGTGTTCTTTACGAATGTGCTGTGAGCCTTCATGAAGATCTCTGCCATGCCACCACGCAGGTGCTTGCTGAGTCGGTGTGGAGGCCGCACGCTGCCACGGCAGACGCCTGCCCAACTGGTTGAGCTAGCAGCTGCATGGGAGCGGCGATGGAGTCTTGGCAGACGTGGGCCTGGCTGCGGCCCCGCAGATGTCCTCGGCAAGGGTCTTGCTGGGGCCCGGCAAGGGTCTTGCCGTGGCACCGCGGTTGTCCCCGGCAAGGATCTTGCCGGGGGTCTCGTGGATTTCCTTGGCAAGGATCTCGCCAAGGATATCGTCTTCTGGTTCTCTCCGATCTTCTGTGTATTTATGATCTCCAGAAAGATCTGCAATTCCACCATGGAGGTGCCTCCCGAGCCTTGGTTTTGATGTGGCTGATGGCGTCGGAAACCCTTGGGCTCAAGGGTGGCGCTCTGCTGGCGTCAGGCAAGTTGCCCCGGCAAGGATCTTGCCGGGGCTGCGGAAGCCCCCGGCAAGAGTCTTGCCGGGGGAGTCCACCTCGCCCTCTTGCTCTCTTGTGCCCCTGGTCTTGCGTTGCTTTGGTCTTGCGCTCCGGCATCCCTCCTCTGCCCTGCTAGTGGCCGTGGGCGGCTCTGACTGCCCGTGCACAAGTAAAGGGGTGCAAAAGGAGAGCCCCTACTTTTGTACACCGATAGGAGCCCCCGGGCCTGGGCCACACATAAGCGCGACGCGTTGTTGGGCTAGGCCCAGAATGGTGCGCGGGCAGGTGGGGCGGATTTTACCAGTAACTTCCGTCCGCTGCGCTTCCCCACGACCCGCGTTGAACGCGCGACACTGGAGGGTCATGCGGTGATGGGGATGCGTGGGGCGGTTTCCGCACGCATGCGTCACATCGCAGTGGTAAAGAGGCCCGCGCCTTCCCCGTAAAAAGGAATAACCGCGGGCGCTGCTCATTTACCCTTTGTGCCTTCTCCAATCTCGGAACCGCCGTCCCCTCCTTCTTCCTCCTCAAGCTCTTGCTCTGCTCGCCGCCGCCGCGTCTTCGTTGTCCTTCATCCTCCACCTCTCGCAGCCGCCATGGCACCCAAAACCAGCAAAGGCAAGGGAGTGGCCAAGGACGCCGGGGGAAGGAGCCGCCGGAGAGTGAGTTGGCGGCGCGGCAGACGCAGCTCGCCTACTTTCCCTCGACGGTCGATGCGGTCCATCTCTGGGACAACTTCAAGCCCCTGTGGGAGTGCAAGAAGGGGGGAGACGACGGGGCATCCGGCCACGCACATCATCCCCGCTGATTTCGCCAAGGCCGGCCCGAATCGGTACCCATTCTTCGTCGACTACTTTTCCTGCGGCCTCTGCCCCCCTTTCTCCGATTTCTTCAATGATGCATGCACACCTATGGCTTCCACCTTCTGGATTTCACTCCAAATGCCGTGGCGTGCATGGCCCATCTCTGCGAGGGCTTCGAGTGCATCCCAACACGGCGCTTTTCCGCCACTACTTCTATCCTCGGATCCAGAAGGGAGGCGCCATCTCCGGTTGTGTCGCCTGGATCCCAAGGACCCAGGAGAAGGGGACATATCCGGAGGTGCTCAGAAGGAGAGGTGGGAGGAGTGGCGGAGCCGGGTGCTGGATTGAGGAGGAGGACCCACAGGAATTTTGCCAGGTTCGCCAGGCGCCGCCGGTTCGCAGAGACGACTGGGGCGATGTCGACGCCCAGGATGAGAAGCTCACGGTCGCCATTACCAGGATCCATTCGCCTCACCGTTGCCGGCTCACCCTGGAGATGATTGGGGCGGATTTCATCCGCCGCCGCATCGCTCCACTGCACAACAAGGGGAGGCCGGCCTGGCTCTTTCAGGAATGCGGCTGACATCATGCGGCTTCGCCCCGGCTTGAACCACAACTTCACGGTGATGGGGCACGCCCACTTCTGCCAGCGGCTTTTTCAGCTCACATGAACCGCGACGGCAGGGCCGAGAGGACCGGCAAGTTCGCGAAGGCCGCAAGGTCGCCAAGGGGGCCCCTCGGGTTGCCGGCGGGTGGTCCCGCTGAGCAACAACTCCGCCAAACCGACATCATCGCCATGATGCCGGACTGTAAGTGCACGGCCTTGACCAAATGGTCGAGCCGGAGGAGGATCAGGTGCAGAAGTTCTTCGACACCCTGTCGGAGAAGTACGTCCGCGAGAGCCGCTGCTCATCCAGGACACCACCCAAGAGAGCTGGACTATATCGCCGCCAGGGCGGCGGAGGCGAGCGCGCCAAGGAGGCCGACAGCGCTGGCGGCATGGAGGACGAGGCCGCGCGGCCGCGGAGGAGAAGGAGCTCGCCCAGGGCGGAACGCTGGGGGAGGGATACGTCTCCAACGTATCTATAATTTTTGATTGCTCCATGCTATTTATCTATCTGTTTTGGACATTATTGGGCTTTATTCCACTTTTATATTATTTTTGGGACTAACCTATTAACCGGAGGCCCAGCCCAGAATTGCTGTTTTTTGCCATGTTTTAGGGTTTCGAAGAAAGAATATAAAACGGAGTCCAAACGGAATGAAACCTTCGGAAACGTGATTTTCTCATCAGATAAGATCCAGGAGACTTGGACCTCCGTCAAGAAAGCCACGAGGCGGTCACGAGGGAGGGGCGCCCCCCTAGGGCGCGCCCCCTGCCTCGTGGGCCCCTCTGCTCCACCGACGTACTCCTTCCTCCTATATATACCACGTACCCCCAAACAATCAGAACGGGAGCCAAAAACCTAATTCCACCGCCGCAACTTTCTGTATCCACGAGATCCCATC
Source organism: Triticum urartu (assembly GCF_003073215.2). Classification (NCBI taxonomy): domain Eukaryota; kingdom Viridiplantae; phylum Streptophyta; class Magnoliopsida; order Poales; family Poaceae; genus Triticum; species Triticum urartu. Next base: position 347,882,048 of record NC_053025.1, read on the forward strand.
TTGGGGCCTGTTCCGGAGCTCCGCCGGAGAGGGCCATCATCACGGAGGGCTTCTACATCATCTAGCCCTCGATGAAGTGTGAGTAGTTTACCTCAGACCTTCGGGTCCATAGTTAGTAGCTAGATGGCTTCTTCCCTCTTTTTGGATCTCAATACAAGTTCTCCCCCTCTCTTGTGGAGATCTATTCGATGTAATCTTCTTTTGCGGTGTGTTTGTTGAGACCGATGAATTGTGGGTTTATGATCAAGTCTATCTATGAATAATATTTGAATCTTCTCTGAATTCTTTTATGTATGATTGGTTATCTTTGCAAGTCTCTTCGAATTATCAGTTTGGTTTGGCCTACTAGATTGGTTCTTGCCATGGGAGAAGTGCTTAGCTTTGGGTTCGATCTTGCGGTGTCCTTTCCCAGTGACAGAAGGGCAGCAAGGCACGTATTGTATTGTTGCCATCGAGGATAACAAGATGGGGTTTATCATATTGCATGAAACTATCCCTCTACATCATGTCATCTTGCTTAAGGCGTTACTCTGTTTTTAACTTAATACTCTAGATGCATGCTGGATAGCGGTCGATGAGTGGAGTAATAGTAGTAGATGTAGGCAGGAGTCGGTCTACTTGTCTCGGACGTGATGCCTATATACATGATCATACCTAGATATTCTCATAACTATGCTCAATTCTGTCAATTGCTCAACAGTAATTTGTTCACCCACCGTAGAATACTTATGCTCTTGAGAGAAGCCACTAGTGAAACCTATGGCCCCGGGTCTTTCTCATCATATCAATCTCCATCACTTTAATCTTGCTTTGCTTTTACTTTTACTTTGCATCTTATATCAAAAATACCAAAAATATTATATCTATCAGATCTCACTCTCGTAAGTGACCTGTGAAGGGATTGACAACCCCTATCGCGTTGGTTGCGAGGATTTATTGTTTTGTGCAGGTACGAGGGACTCGCGAGCCTCCTACTAGAATGATACCTTGGTTCTCAAAAACTGAGGGAAATACTTACGCTACTTTGCTGCATCACCTTCCTCTTCGGGGAAAACCAACGCAGTGCTCAAGAGGTAGCAAGAAGATTCTGGCGCCGTTGCCGGGGAGTCTACGCAAAAGTCAACATACCAAGTACCCATCACAATCCCTATCTCCCGCATTACATTATTTGCCATTTGCCTCTCGTTTTCCTCTCCCCCACTTCACCCTTGCCGTTTTATTCGCCCTCTCTCTCTATCCTCCTCTCTATTTGCCTTTTGCCCGTTTGCTTTTTGTTTGCTCGTGTTAGTTTGCTAGCTTGTCGTTATGTCAAGTCCTTTACCTTCTGCCTCTATGTCTGAAATTGGGGAAATTATTGTCGATATGGACAATAATAATATCATGAAAAATTCTGATGCTCCTGCTAAAGAACCTACCATCTTTCATACAAAAAAATTCCGTGTTGGTAGTGGTAATATTATTGGAAAAGGAGTTATTCAAGATTTCTTTACTTGTGCCGGTGCTTTACCTTCTATGGGTTTCTATCCTTCATAGAACTAGTAGTCTTGCGGACGCTATTGCCATGCTTGTAGTTGAACTTGAAAGACAATTCATGCACATGCATCCTTCCATACAAAGGATTTTTCTGGAATTTTCTAATATGAGCATTCTTCTGTTAAGCGTGCCGCTACTATCTTTTTGGCTCATGAGTTTAGATTCATAATAAAAGAAGCCAAAGAAATCTTTGCGCATTATAGGGTGGACGCTTGCCGTCCTCCCATAGAGGCTATCCTCTTTGATCAAGAAGAAATAATGCGTTTTCAATCTCTAGACTATGTTGCTTTCAATGAAAATCTTAGAAAAAGGGTTCCTACCAATGTTTTAGTTGATAGAATTTCTGAACTTAATGATGATTTGGCTATTCGAAATAATGAACTAGGATATTCTCTTGAATATAGGCTCACAAAGTTCTGTCAAAAGAATGCTTATAATGATGAATTGGTTGTGCATTATGAAGGACCAAAGGAGGAACCTATACCTCCCAAGGTTGATCTTGGGGACTTTTGTCCCGTTAAATTTAGCCCTTTTGATTACTTTTGCTTGCCTCAAAGAAAACTTGCTGCCGAACGTATAGAATATGAAATGAGTTTTAATAATCTATCTTACTATTATGGCAATACCTAGATCTATTCTTGCTTGTTATGCCTAGCTAGGGGCGTTAAACGATAGCGCTTGTTGGGAGGCAACCCAATTTTATTTTTATTCCTTGCTTTTTGCTCCTGTTTAGTAATAAATAAATTATTTAGCCTCTGTTTGTTGTGTTTTTTGTGTTTAATTAGTGTTTGTGCCAAGTAGAACCGTTGGGAAGACTTGGGGAAAGTCTTGAACTTGCTGTAAAAAACAGAAACTTTAGCGCTCACGAGAACTGCCTGTCATTTGAGATGCTATTTAGTTAATTCTTTTTGCAGATGATTAATAGATAAATTCCTCACGTCCAGAATATTATTTTAGAATTTTTGGGGTTCCAGATCTTGCGCTAGCTACAGATTACTACAGACTGTTCTGTTTTTGACAGATTCTGTTTTTCGTGTGTTGTTTGCTTATTTTGATGAATCTATGGCTAGTAATAGAGTTTATATACCATAGAGAAGTTGGAATACAGTAGGTTTAACACCAATACAAATAAATAATGAGTTCATTACAGTACCTTTAAGTGGTCTTTTGTTTTCTTTCGCTAACGGAGCTCATGAGTTTTCTATTTTGAGTTTTGTGTTGTGAAGTTTTCAAGTTTTGGGTGAATTCTTTTGATGGATCATGGAACAAGGAGTGGCAAGAGCCTAAGCTTGGGGATGCCCATGGAACCCCCAAGATAATCCAAGGACACCAAAAAGTCAAAGCTTGGGGATGCCTCGGAAGGCATCCCCTCTTTCGTCCACTTCCATCGGTAATTTACTTGGAGCTATATTTTTATTCACCAACATGATATGTGTTTTGCTTGGAGCATCTTGTATTATTTGTGTCTTTGTGTCTTAGTATGCCACAATCATCCTTGCTGTACACACCTTTTGAGAGAGCCATACATGAATTAAAATTTGATAGAATACTCTATGTGCTTCACTTATATCTTTTGAGCTAAGTAGTTTTGCTCTATGTGCTTCACTTATATCTTTTGAGCTAGATAATTTTGCTCTATGTGCTTCACTTATATCTTTTGAGCATTATATTTTTGCTCTATGTGCTTCACTTAGATCTTTTAGAGCACGGTGGTGGATTCGTTTTAAAGAAACTATTGATCTCTCATGCTTCACTTAAATTACTTTGAGAGTCTCTTAATAGCATGGTAATTTGCTTAATAATAATATGCTTGGTATTCAAGATTTGTGAAACTTTATTTTGAGTGTGTTGAATACTAAGAAAAGATTGAAGCATGATAATTGTTTTGAGATATGGAGGTGATAATATTAAAGTCATGCTAGTTGAGTAGTTGTGAATTTAAAGAATACTTGTGTTAAAGTTTGTGATTCCCATAGCATGCACATATGGTGAACCGTTATGTGACGAAGTCGGAGCATGATTTATTTATTGATTGTCTTCCTTATGAGTGGTGGTCGGGGACGAGCAATGGTCTTTTCCTACCAATCTATCCCCCTAGGAGTATGCGCGTAATACTTTGCTTTGATAACTTCTAGATTTTTGCAATAAGTATATGAGTTCTTTATGACTAATGTTGAGTACATGGATTATACGCACTCTCACCCTTCCACCTTTGCTAGCCTCTCTAATACCGCGCACCTTTCGCCAGTATCATACACCTACCATATACCTTCCTCAAAGCAGCCACCATACCTACCTATTATGGGATTTCCATAGCCATTCCGAGATATATTGCCATGCAACTTTCCACCATCTAGTTCATCCTGACACATTCATCATTGTCATATTGCTTAGCATGATCATGTAGTTGACATAGTATTTGTGGCAAAGCCACCGTTCATAATTTCTTCATACTTGTCACTCTTGATTCATTGCATATCCCGGTACACCGCTGGAGGCATCCATATAGAGTCATACTTTGTTTTAGAATCGAGTTGTAATCATTGAGTTGTAAATAAATAAAAGTGTGATGATCATCATTCAATAGAGCATTGTCCCAATAAAAAAAGGCCAAAGAAAAAAAGGCCCAAAAAAGAAAATAAATAAAAAGGGGCAATGCTACTATCCTTTTTTCCACACTTGTGCTTCAAAGTAGCACCATGATATAGCGAGTCTCATATATTGTGCTTCAAAGTAGCACCATGTTCTTCATATAGAGAGTCTCATATGTTGTCACTTTCATATACTAGTGGGAATTTTACATTATAGAACTTGGCTTGTATATTCCAATGATGGGCTTCCTCAAAATTGCCCTAGGTCTTCGTGAGCAAGCAAGTTGGATGCACACCCACTAGTTTCTTTTGTTGAGCTTTCATACATTTATAGCTCTAGTGCATCCGTTGCATGGCAATCCCTACTCACTCACATTGATATCTATTGATGGGCATCTCCATAGCCCGTTGATACGCCTAGTTGATGTGAGACTATCTTCCCCTCCTTTTTGTCTTCTCCACAACCACCATTCTATTCCACCTATAGTGTTATATCCATGGCTCACGCTCATGTATTGCGTGAAGATTGAAAAAGTTTTGAAAAAGCTTGAGTATGAAACAATTGCTTGGCTTGTCATCAGGGTTGTGCATGATTTAAATACTTTGTGTGGTGAAGATGGAGCATAGCCAGACTATATGATTTTGTAGGGATAACTTTCTTTGGCCATGTTATTTTGAGAAGACATAATTGCCTTGTTAGTATGCTTGAAGTATTATTATTTTTATGTCAATATAAAGTTTTGTCTTGAATCTTTCTAATCTGAATATTCATACCACAATTAAGAAGATTTACATTGAAATTATGCCAAGTAGCACTCCGCATCAAAAATTCTCTTTTTTATCATTTACCTAAGCGAGGACGAGCAGGAATTAAGCATGGGGATGCCTGATACGTCTCCAACGTATCTATAATTTTTGATTGCTCCATGCTATATTATCTACTGTTTTGGACTATATTGGGCTTTATTTTCCACTTTTATATTATTTTTGGAACTAACCTACTAACCGGAGGCCCAGCCCAAAATTGATGTTTTTTGCCTAATTTAGTGTTTCAAAGAAACGGAATATCAAACGGAGTCCAAACGGAATAAAATCTTCGGGAACGTGATTTTCTCACCGAACGTGATCCAGGAGACTTGGACCCTGCTCCAAGGAACAAAAGAGGCGGTCACGAGGGTGGGGGCGCCCCCCCCCCCAGGGCGCGCCCCCCTGCCTCGTGGGCCCCTTGTTGCTCCTCCGGCGTACTTCTTCCTCCTATATATACACACGTACCCCCAAATGATCAGAGGAGGAGCCAAAAACCTAATTCCACCGCCGCAACTTTCTGTATCCATGAGATCCCATCTTGGGGCATGTTCCGGAGCTCCGCTGGAAGAGGGCCGTCATCACGGAGGGCTTCTACATCATCCTAGCCCCTCCGATGAAGTGTGAGTAGTTTACCTCAGACCTTCGGATCCATAGTTAGTAGCTAGATGGCTTCTTCTCTCTCTTTGAATCTCAATACAAAGTTCTCCCCCTCTCTTGTGGAGATTTATTCGATGTAATCTTCTTTTTGCGGTGTGTTTGTTGAGACCGATAAATTGTGGGTTTATGATCAAGTCTATCTATGAATAATATTTGAATCTTCTCTCAATTCTTTTATGTATGATTGGTTATATTTGCAAGTCTCTTCGAATTATCCGTTTGGTTTGGCCAACTAGATTGGTAGTTCTTGCCATGGGAGAAGTGCTTAGCTTTGGGTTCGATCTTGCGGTGTCCTTACCCAGTGACAGAAGGGGCAGCAAGGCACGTATTGTATCGTTGCCATCGAGGATAACAAGATGGGGTTTATTTCATATTGCATGAATTTATCTCTCTACATCATGTCATCTTGCTTAAGGCGTTACTCTGTTTTTAACTAAAATACTCGAGATGCATGCTGGATATCGGTCGATGAGTGGAGTAATAGTAGTAGATGCAGAATCGTTTCGATCTACTTGTCACGGACGTGATGGCTATATACATGATCATGCCTAGATATTCTCATAACTATGCTCAATTCTGTCAATTGCTCAACAGTAATTTGTTCACCCGCCGTAGAATACTTATGCTCTTGAGAGAAGCCACTAGTGAAACCTATGGCCCAAGGGTCTATTCTCATCATATCAATCTCCATCACTTTAATCTTGCTTTGCTTTTACTTTGCTTTTACTTTTTACTTTGCATCTTTATACCAAAATCACCAAAAATATTATATCTATCAGATCTCACTCTCGTAACTGACCGTGAAGGGATTGATAACCCCTAATCGCGTTGGTTGCGAGTAGCTATCGGTTTGTGCAGGTACGAGGGACTTGAGCGTGGCCTCCTACTGGATTGATACATTGGTTCTCAAAAACTGAGGGAAATACTTACGCTACTCTGTTGCATCATCCCTTCCTCTTCGGGGAAAACCAACGCAAGCTCAAGACGTAGCAACGGCCGGAGGCATTCACATAGAGTCATATTTTGTTCTAAGTATCGAGTTGTAATTGTTGAGTTGTACGGAAAAAAAGTGTGATGATCATCATTATTAGAGCATTGTCCCAGTGAGGAAAGGGTGATGGAGACTATGATTCCCCCACAAGTCGGGATGAGACTCCGGACGAAAAATAAATAAAAGAGGCCAAAGAAGCCCAAATAAAAAAAAGGAGAAAGAAAAGATGCCATAAAAAAGAGAAAAGGCCCAAATAATAAAATAAAATAAAAAATAGGATAAAAAGAGAGAAGGGACAATGTTACTATCTTCATAGTAGAGAGTCTCTCATGTTATCACTTTCATATACTAGTGGGAATCTTTCATTATAGAACTTGGCTTGTATATTCCAATGATGGGCTTCCTCAAATTGCCATAGGTCGTCATGAGCAAGCAAGTTGGATGCACACCCACTTAGTTTCTTTTTGAGCTTTCACATACTTATAGCTCTAGTGCATCCGTTGCATGGCAATCCCTACTCACTCACATTGATATATATATATATATATATTAATGGGCATCTCCATAGCCCGTTGATACGCCTAGTTGATGTGAGGCTATCTTCTCCTTTTTGTCTTCTCCACAACCACCACTCTATTCCACCTATAGTGTTATATCCATGGCTCACGCTCATGTATTGAGTGAAGATTGAAAAAGTTTTGAGAATGTCAAAAGTATGAAACAATTGCTTGGCTTGTCATCGGGGTTGTGCATGATTTAAATATTTTGTGTGGTGAAGATAGAGCATAGCCAGAATATATGATTTTGTAGGGATAACTTTCTTTAGCCATGTTATTTTGAGAAGACATAATTGCTTTGTTAGTATGCTTGAAGTATTATCGTTTTTATGTCAATATGAACTTTTGTCTTGAATCTTTCGGATCTGAATATTCATACCACAATTAAGAATAATTACATTAAAATTATGCCAAGTAGCACTCCGCATCAAAAATTCTGTTTTTATCACTATGCTCCCAGGGTTCATGGGCCATCTCCCCGGGAACTCCTGCACGTTGCGTACGCGGCCGGTGAGCAGACCTAGCTACCTCCTTCAAAAAGGCAGGTGCTTACCAGTCCAACCCGGCGCGCGCCGCTCAGTCGTTGACGTCTATTAAGCTTCGGCTGATGCATACGACGCAGAACGCCAATACTATACCCACGTGATTGTTAGTGCTATCAGCCAGAGGCCCCTCGGATCAAATATCCAAATCGTAGTGGATTAGGAGCACGCGGTAACGAGCAGAGACTCACGATCGATGTGACCCCGTCGCCCCGTCTCGAGTACTTGCGGCAAGGGCTAAGAATGCCCGGCCACGCCTCGTAAGTATCTCGCGGGCACCTTCCAGGTCAACCTGACTCCACATCACTCGCTATTAAGCTCGCGCGGGTACCCCTCGGGGCCGACCCGTCTTTAGTAACATGGTTCAGTGTAAAGTCATAGTAATCATAGTAACTGTGTGTCTAACACCAAGGGGAAACCCCGAGGAATCACCCCAAGTGAATTCCACTCGATGTTTTCATCAAGGTGAACGTAAGAGGATCCACCCTCAAGGTTCACACTTGAGGGGTTGCACGACAGAGCCGTAACGGAAGTGGTTAAGGAGGAAATCACCCTCGATGACCACGACCGGATAGCTACACTATAGAGATCTCATCAGGAGTGATGTATGAGGTTCCACCCTCGGCACTCGATGGTAACTCTATAGAGTCAAGCAACAAAAGGGGAAAGTGATGTGCAGTGTCGGGGCCTGGACGTCGATCATGTTGATCGAGTCATCGAACATAAAGCGGGGGCAACTGGGACAAGGTGGGGGTCACTGATGGATCACTAACCAACCTATACTAAGAAGTTTAGGATAAGCAGGTAAGGTAACAATAAGCAGGTAACAAAAACAGGCTATGCATCAGAGTGGGATCATATAGAAAGCAGTAGCAGTTCTAATGCAAGCATGAGAGGGAAAGAAATGGGCGGTATCGGAATGCTCAAGGGGGGGTTTGCTTGCCTAGTCGCACAGACGAGAAGGAGGGGTCATCGGTCACAGGGGCATTAGCATCGTCACGGGGTCTACCGAAGAGAAGAGGGGGAAGAAACAGTAAATACATAGCAAGCAAGTGCATAACAGGACAACAGGTAGAGCTAGACGTGTTCTAACGTGGTGCTACATGATACCGGTGAAAGGGGAAGTCAACCGGGAATGTTTTCCCGGTTCCGGACCTGTGTCAGACAGAGGACCGGAGGGGGAATGTTCCATGTTCAGCATGCTAGGGGCATGTGACAGATGAACGGGCCGCGTATTCGGATTCGTCTCGTCGTTCTGAGAAACTTTCATATATAAAACTTTTTAATCCGAGCTACGGTTTATTTTCTACGATTTTCTAAAGATTAAAGCATTTCCAGAAATTATTTAAATTGACAGATAGGGAAATATGACGTCAGCATGACATGTTGATGACGTCAGCAGTCAACAGGACTGCTGACCAGGTCCAACTGACCAGTGGGTCCCACATGTCATACACAGAGGACTAACAGTGGGTTATTTTAATTAAACATAGTTAATTAGCAGTAGGGCCCCACATGTTAGTGACTGATTAGGTTAACTAATTAGTTTTATTTCTAAAAATGTTTAGTTAGTTTAATTACGCGGTGGGGCCCGCATGTCAGTGCCACTGGGCTGCCCAGTCAGCACGTTGACTGGGTCAACCTAGTCAATGGGGCCCCCATGGCCCACTGGTAGTGACCCAAGGGTGGGGCCCGCCTAGCCACGTTGGCGAACGGCGCCGGAGTTGCCCCGGCGAGCCAAAACGCGGCTAAGGGCGCCGACGAGCTTCGGGATTTCGCCACGGTGTCCCAAAACGGGCGCGGCCAGGCTCTCTGGAATGGCCACTTCACGCCGTGTCCGATGGAGGGAAGCACGACAGTGGGGGTGGCCAGAATGGTCGCCGGCGACGACATTGGGCGGACGCCGAGGCCCGGCGAGTTCGAAGGCGAGGCCACGGGGCACGATTCGTCGCGGGGTTGGGGGCATTCGAATGCAGAGACGAAGCTGCCTCGTACGGTAGCGACACCGTGGCCGGAGAGGCAGCATAGCGATGGCGGCGAGCGGCGTGGCGGAGGCCGGCGTTCGGCCACGAGAGGAATTGGCGATGCGGTGCATTAGCGAGTGACAAGAGAGTCTGGGCAGGGCGTATGCGTTGCGACGAGGCCAACGATCGTGAGCCCGTGAACAATTGGTCACCGGAAGCACGTCGGCGGCGAGCGGAGTCGGCGACGTTCTCGGGCGCTTGTTGAGCTAGGTGCTAGGGGGCACGGGAAGGCGCGTGCGCGTGCTCGTTGGGCTCCAGCGAGCACCAGGAGCTCGATGTCGTGCTCAGGCGAGCACGACAGGGGTCGTGGCCATAACGGCGAGGCGTACCACGGAGCTGAGCTCGGCCTAGTGCGGTGAGCATGGCTACGGGCGAATGGGGGGGTGTCGCGGGAAGGGGGGAAGGAAGCAGAAGCTCACTGGGAGCCTGCAGGTGTGCAACCGTGGGCTCGGTGGAGGCTCGGTGAAGCGAATCGACGGCGGCAAGCTCGAGCGTCCCGAGGAGGAAGACGGGGTGGATCCGGCGCTGTGGTGCCTTCCGGCTCCAACGGCGGGCACCGGTCAACGTGGAGGAGGACGGCGGACGTCTATGGCATGACGGAGGTGCGGGGCGATGACGGTGGCCGCAGGGTTGACGCGGCGACGGCGACGGGTGCACTCGGGCAGTGGGGAGAAAAAGGCAGGCGCGACCAAAGGGGAGAGGAGAATGGATCTGGGAGGAAGAGGGAGAGTCAGAGAGGATTGAGGCGACGCAAAAGGAGGGGATCCTTACCCCCTCGTCGGTGAGGCGACGAGCGGGTTCGTCGGTGACCACGGGCGCGGGTCGGTCGAACAGGAGAAGGGGGAAGGCAACCGGGGAGGGGGAGTGGGCCGGCTGGGGTGGGTTAGGTGGGATAGCCGAAGTCCAAGGGGAGGCCAGGGGCTCTACCATGCCTTCTTCTTTCCTTTTCCATTTCCTTTTCTTTTTCTTTTTCTTTTCCAGCAGCTTTTGCCTTTTCTTTTAGCCACTAATGACTTAGCAAAATTAGGCCACTGGCTAAAACAATTCCACAGAATTATTGTGCAATGCCACAAAAAGAATTGTGAGGCTTTTGAAAAAGGTAGAAATTTTTATAAATTAAAAAGGCATTTAATCTATTGCTTTAGCCACTACTTTAATTGGTTTAGGCCATTTAAACTCCTTGCAAAAATGTTGGTCCACCACCAATATTAACAAATGATTATTTGCCACAAGATGAACATTTTTTATTTCATGTCTGACAAATATGAATTTTTTTACTTTAGATTGATTTGAATTTGAACTGTGAGTTGGATCAAGTGAAGATTAGCAACAATAACATGATGACATGGCACCATTAACAAGGGTTTACTGTAGCATGACACTGGGGGTGTTACAAATCTCCTCCACTACAAGAAATCTCGTCCCGAGATTTAAGTGGGGAAGTAAAGAGTAACTTCGGAGAACTGACCCTTAAAGGGTTGATTATCTAGTGAATAATTCAGGGAATGAGGCAGAAGTATCTCTCGAGCTGAAACTTAATAAACATCGAGACCAAAGTATGAAGGTACAATAGGAAGTTTCATGCGAATGGACAAATTGATACCTGAACAGAGTGTGAGTAAGGGTTTCAGAGCATCGGGAATAGATCATCTCTCGAAAGGTGGTCGTGACATGGTACGAAGCCAGTTGCAAGAATATTTCGGAATCAAAGATATACAGGAGAGTCAGGTTCCGATCCTGTGGAACTATGGGTTATGAGCCCACCATGTGGGTTAAAAGTAGAAAGGGCGCTAGAATTTTGCACGGTCATGATAGCAAGGCATGTCAGAGGGTAGCCTGTCAGTTATGTCAGCAACAACGTCGGTACCAAGGGCAAGGGACGAAGAGAACCATTTTCCTGCTCGTTGAACGAGGCGGGCCATTAGGAAAAGTTCTCGTCCATCGGTGGCTACCGAAATGTCATCAACAATAGTAACAGGGTCTTACTGACAGAGTGATACAACGAGGTGTTTACATAAGCAGGGAAATATTACTGCTTATATAATTTAGACACAATAAGGTTTAAACAAACCAATGGAAAGGAAAATGTAATTGTCAGATTAAACAGAACAATGGAAAGAAAAATGTGTTTAAAGACATATTTCAGGGGTATATCCTTCCCAAGGACAAGCAGAGCATGATATCCATGACAGGATAGAAGTATAAAACCATTTAGGTAAGGGGGAAGAAAATTCATGACATTACCCATACAATGGTGTTTGGATAATTGATAAAGAAAATTTAGTATCGTGCTTCAAATGTTCTTATTGGAGATCGGATTACCAAAAACATGCTTCGAGATAGCATTGACATGGTTTCAAGCAAAGGTCAGACTTTGGATACACCAAGGATCCATTGGAAACAACTTAGAAAATAAGTCACACTATTTTAGCAGGGAAAAGATGAGGGTGTGGTCGATGGGCTAAGCCACAACCCATCGACATGCCAAAAAGGATGTATTTCCAAAATTATATGAACCAGTTTGTGTTGGGGAAGGCAAGAATGTTGTCGATGATGACATAAATCATCGAGGGGAAGGATTGTATTTCTTACCATGAAATTGATTGATATCCTGGAAAAGCTCAGAGTGTTGCTAATGATCACGACACATTTGTCGAGAGATTTCATGAAGATGTTACCGAGCTGAAAAGGAAGGATGAAGTGAAAGGCTATGAGAACCACGGATCCGACACAAGCTCAAAGTCAAGCTTGTTGTTCGAGGTGAAATGATAAGATGAGGAAGATCGACGTAAGCTTAGCTCATCGTCGGAAGTTGCTCCGGGCATAAGGACCAGGTAGCACAGTTAAAAAGTTGACATGATAAAAATATAGCCGATCAGGCTAGGAATGATGTGATGGGGTATAAAGCTTCCCAGTATTAAGTACTAGGTGTAATGCTAGAAGGTAAATCGGAGTAGAGGTTGGTCGGGGGAATGATTTGTAGAGGATAAGTAATCGTAAGTTACCCAGTAAATGGGATCAAGGAGGAAATATGGTCGGGACCATAACTACAAGGGATCCAATTTACGATACTGGAAGAATATTCAAATGATTAAATATCCTTGCAAGAAGCTTTCATGATAAGTCCCACACCGTGTCCGTGGTCATGAACACAAGGTTCAGGGTCGACTCCCACTTCTACAATGCATAACCTTTCATTTTACTTCTCGCTCTTGATGAAGCTGTAGTATTGAAATTTTATCTGACGAAAATCCAGTAGAGTATAACCCGCATAACTTTCGAGTTCACACAGATTAGGGAGGGCATAGGTTCAACCCATCGGGGCATCTTAGGAACATATATCATAAATTTCAAGAATAAATAACACAAGCTCGGTAGTAGAGCATGCTTGCGAAAGCGGAGGATACAATTTACCAACAGCATTATGTATCCGAGGAAAGGCTTACAAGCTTATTGAATATGAAGGACGTTGTCGGATAAAATCCGAAAAAGGGGTCTGGTGGTCCACAAGGGATCTGATGTGAGCATCAATATTCAACCAGAGGAAGAAAGAATGCAAGGAGATCAGATTATAGAAACAATGGACTAACTCAAAGCTCAACTGCAAAGGAATTATGAATTCCAAGACAAGGGATCAGAAGCAATGCTCTGATTAGGGATGGATAGGTAGAATAGCCTTAGGGGTACAATCGATGGTGATTTGATTGATCGAGATTCGGCACATGTTAAAATGACGTCTGAGCCGGAAGGATGAATTCTCGGATCTGATTGAGGATTGCGAACATTTGCAACATATTGTATCAACGGACTCAAAATGATAATGACAAAGGCTGACAATAAGATTACTAGACTTATGGTATTAACCATAATGCAACCAAGCAAGAAATTCAAAAACAATAGGCTGTTAAGGATTTTCACAAGAACGAATGGTATTACAAAGGCTTTTGTGAAGTACATGAATCAACTTAGGATCAGCGGATACTCGATAGGTGCACAAAGTTATCCGTAGGGGTATTCAGATGACAAGGAACTGCAAGGCAGTAAGCTCAAAGGATTCTCGGAAAAAGGAGAGCAGATCAGGGCATCTTGTAATAACAAGATCACTGGGATGGAATGTAAGATTGGCAAGTGTGTGTAGTTATCCATAAGGATATTTTGGTGGTAAGGAATTGCAAAGGCAACAGGCACAAAGTCTCGAGAGAATATCATAGAGTATCTTCGGAATCTTCTGATGCAGCAGGCGATCATCTGAAATAAGGGGGCTCTCCGGGCAGATGTGATCACGAGATCCTAATGTTCGAGTTAGTAAAACCATTTAACCCGAATAGAAGAGAGATCAGAGTCCCAGAGTATAGACGAGGAATAAAAGATCCTAATACCACCCAATTGGCGACGTGAGCTCGTAAGACACACATCCAAGTTAATAAAACGGTTTTCCGTTTCAAGACTCAACTTCAGCCAAGGAGGTGGAAAGGGGGGATCCTACAGGCAGTCGGCTCTGATACCAACTTGTGACGCCCCCGATTTGACCGTACACTAATCATACACGCAAATGTGTACGATCAAAATCAAGGACTCATGGGAAGATATCACAACACAACTCTAGACACAAATTAAAATAATACAAGCTTTATATTACAAGCCAAGGGCCTCAAGGGCTCGAATACATAGGCTCGAATACACAAGAGTCAGCGGAAGCAACAATATCTGAGTACAAACATGAGTTAAACAAGTTTGCCTTAAGAAGGCCAGCACAAAAACAACATTGATCGAAAAGGCAAGGCCTCCTGCCTGGGAGCCTCCTAACTACTCCTAGTCGTCGGTGGTCTTCACGTAGTAGTAGGCACCCTCGGGGTAGTAGTAGTCATCAGTGGCGTCGTCTGGCTCCTGGGGTCCGTCATCTGGTCGCAACAATCGGGTATGGGAGAAAAAGAGGTAGCAAAGCAACCATGAGTACTCATCCAAAGTACTCGCAATACTTACATCAGATCTAAACTACGTATGCATCTGTGTCAAAGGAATGGGTCGTATCTGTGGACTAAACTACAGAATGCCAGAAAGAAGGGGAAAGCCTAGCATATCGAAGACTAGCATCTTCAAGCATCTTGCTACATATAGAAGGGTACATATCAACATAATGTAAAGTAGTAGTGTTATCAACCTCGGCCAGAGATCCTTTCTCGACTCCTTGCGAGAAAGCAATCCCAGAGCCATACTATCCATTTCTCATTCACAATTCATTTCTCATCGCAAGTATCCAGTTCTAGTTGTATCGATCGGGATACAACTCCAAGTGTCCGTTACCCTAGGACAGGCTACCGATAGATGTTTTCTTCCCTGCAGGGGTGCACCAACTTACCCACCACGCTCGGTTAACTTCGTCCGGACACATTTTCCTGGGTCATGCCCGGCCTCGGCCAAACAATACGCCGCAACCCGACCTAGTCTTAATAGGGAGGTCAGCATGCCGGACTAAACCTATGCCCCCAGGGGTCATGGGCCATCTCCCCGGGAACTCCTGTACATTGCGTACGCAGCCGGTGAGCAGACCTAGCTACCTCCTTCAAAAAGGCAGGTGCTTACCAGTCCAACCCGGCGCGCGCCGCTCAGTCGCTGACGTCTATTAAGCTTCGACTGACGCATACAACGCAGAACGCCCATACTATGCCCATGTGATGGTTAGTGCTATCAGGCCAGAGACCCCTCGGATCAAATATCCAAATCGTAGTGGATTACGAGCATGCGGTAACAAGCAGAGACTCACGATCGATGTGACCCCATCGCCCCGTCTCGAGTACTTGCGGCAAGGGCTAAGAATTCCCGGCCAAGCCTCGTAAGTATCTCGCAGGCACCTTCCAGGTCAACCCGACTCCACATCACTCGCTATTAAGCTCACGCGGGTACCCCTCGGGGCCGACCCGTCTTTAGTAACATGATTCAGTGTAAAGTCATAGTAATCATAGTAATTGTGTGTCTAACACCAAGGGGAAAACCCGAGGAATCACCCCCAGTGAATTCTACTCGATGTTTTCATCAAGGTGAATGTAAGAGGATCCACCCTCGAGGTTCACACTTGAGGGGTTGCACGACAGAGCCATAACTGAAGTGGTTAAGAAGGAAATCACCCTCGATGACCACGACCGGATAGCTACACTACACAGATCTCATCAGGAGTGATGTATGAGGTTCCAACCTCGGCACTCGATGCTAACTCTGTAGAGTCGAGCAACAAAAGGGGAAAGTGATGTGCGGTGTCGGGGCCTGGACATCGAACATAAAGTGGGGGCAACTGGGACAAGGTGGGGGTCACTGATGGATCACTAACCAACCTATACTAAGCAGTTTAGGATAAGCAAGTAAGGTAACAATAAGCAGGTAACAAAAACAGGCTATGCATCAGAGTAGGATCATACAGAAAGCAGTAGCAGTTCTAATGCAAGCATGAGAGGGAAAGAAATGGGCGGTATCGGAATGCTCAAGGGGGGGGGTTTGCTTGCCTGGTCGCTCAGACGTGAAGGAGGGGTCATCGGTCACAGGGGCATCAGCATCGTCACGGGGTTTACATAAGAGAAGAGGGGGGAGAAACAGTAAATACATAGCAAGCAAGTGCATAATAGGACAACAGGTAGAGCTAGACGTGTTCTAACGCGGTGCTACACGATACCGGTGAAAGGGGAAGTCAACCGGGAATGTTTTCCCGGTTCCGGACCTATGTCAGACAGAGGACCAGAGGGGGAATGTTCCATGTTCAGCATGCTAGGGGCATGTGACAGATGAACGGACCGCGTATTCGGATTCGTCTCGTCGTTTTGAGCAACTTTCATATATAAAACTTTTTAATCCGAGCTACGGTTTATTTTCTACGATTTTCTAAAGATTAAAGCATTTCCAGAAATTATTTAAATTGATAGATAGGGAAATATGACGTCAGCAGGACATGTTGATGACGTCAGCAGTCAACAGGACTGCTGACCAGGTCAAACTAACCAGTGGGTCCCACATGTCATACACAGAGGACTAACAGTGGGTTATTTTAATTAAACATAGTTAATTAGCAGTAGGGCCCCACATGTTAGTGACTGATTAGGTTAACTAATTAGTTTTATTTCTAAAAATGTTTTAATTAGTTTAATTACGCGGTGGGGCCCGCATGTCAGTGCCACTGGGCTGCCCAGTCAGCATGTTGACTGGGTCAACCCAGTCAACGGGGCCCCCATGGCCCACTGGCAGTGCCCCAAGGGTGGGGCCCGCCTAGCCATGTCGGCGGACGGCACCGAAGTTGCCCCGGCGAGCCAAAACGTGGCTAAGGGCGCCGACGAGCTTCGGGATTTCACCACGATGGCACAAAACGGGCGCGACCAGGCTCGCTGAAACGGCCACTTCGCGTCGCGTCCGATGGAGGGAAGCACGACAGCGGGGGTGGCCAGAATGGTCGCCGGCGACGACATCGGGCGGACGCCGAGGCCCGACGAGTTCGAAGGCGAGGCCACGGGGCATGGTTCGTCGCGGGGTTGGGGGCGTTCGAACGCAGAGACGAAGCTGCATCAAACGGTAGCGACACCGTGGCCGGGGAGGCAGCGTAGCAACAGCGGCGAGCGACGTGGTGGACGCCGGCGTTCGACCGCGAGAGGAATTGGCGATGCGGCGCGTTAGCGAGCGACAAGAGAGTCTGGCAGGGCATATGCGTGACGACGAGGCCAACGATCGTGAGCCCGTGACCATTTGGTCACCGGAAGCACGTTGGCGGCGAGCGGAGTCGGCGACGTTCTCGGGCGCTCGTTGAGCTAGGTGCTAGGGGGCACGGGAAGGCGCGTGCGCGTTGGGATCCTATGAGCACAAGGAGCTCGATGTTGTGCTCAGGCGAGCACGACAAGGGCCATGGCCATGGCGGCGAGGCGTACCGCGGAGCTGAGCTCGGCCTAGTGCGGTGAGCATGGCTTACGGGCAAATGGGGGGTGTCGCAGGAAGGGGGAGGAAGCAGAGGCTCACCGGGAGCCTACAGGTGTGCAACCGTGGGCTCGGGGGAGGCTCGGCGGAGCGAATCGACGGCGGCGAGCTCGAGCATCCCGAGGAGGAAGACGGGGTGGATCCGGCGGTGTGGTGCCTTTCGGCTCCAACAGCGGGCACCGGTCGACATGGAGGAGGACGGCGGACGTCTATGGCATGACGGAGATGCGGGGCGATGACGGTGCCGCGGGGTTGACGCGGCGACGGCGACGGGCGCGCTCGGGCAGTGGGGAGAAAAAGGCAAGCGCGAGCAAAGGGGAGAGGAGAATGGATCTAGGAGGAAGGGGGAGAGTCAGAGAGGATCGGGGCGACACGGAGGGAGGGGATCCTTATCCCCTCGTCGGCGAGGCGCGAGGTGACGAGCGCATTCGTCGGCGACCACGTGCGCAGGTCGGTCGAACAGGAGAAGGGGGAAGGCGACCGGGGAGAGGGAGTGGGCCGGCTGGGGTGGGTTAGGTGGGCCGACCCAGGTGGGATGGCCGAAGTCCAAGGGGAGGCCAGGGGCTCTACCACTCCTTCTTTCCTTTTCCTTTTCCTTTTCTTTTTCTTTTTCTTTTCCAGTAGCTTTTGCCTTTTCTTTTAGCCACTAATGACTTAGCAAAATTAGGCCACTGGCTAAAACAATTCCACAGAATTATTCTGCAATGCCACAAAAAGAATTGTGAGGCTTTTGAAAAAGGTAGAAATTTTTATAAATTAAAAAACCATTTAATCTGTTGCTTTAGACACTGCTTTAATTGGTTTAGGCCATTTAAACACCTTGCAAAAATGTTGGTCCACCACCAATATTATCAAATGATTCCACAAGATGAACATTTTTTATTTCATGTCTGACAAATATGATTTTTTTACTTTAGATTGGATTTGAATTTGAACTGTGAGTTGGATCAAGTGAAGATTAGCAACAGTAACATGATGACATGGCACCATTAACAGGGGTTTACTATAGCATGACACTGGGGGTGTTACACCCTCTCAGTACATTTTCTTATAGACGTATGTGTTTTGGTTTATGCAATGCACCTACTACCTTTCAAAGATGTATGACTGCTATATTCTATGACTTCTGTGAAAAGATTGTTGAGGTTTACTTGGATGATTTCTCCATTTATGAACTTCTTTTGATGATTGCTTAAGCAACCTTGATCGAGTTTTGCAGAGATGTGAAGAAACTAATCTTGTCTTGAATTAGGAGAAGTGCCACTTTATGGTTAATGAAGGTATTGTCTTGGGGCATAAAATTTCTAAAAGAGGTATTGAATTTGATAAAGCTAAAGTAGATGCTATTGAAAAGATGACATGTCCTAAAGATATCAAAGGTATAAGAAGTTTCCTTGGTCATGTTGGTTTCTATACGAGGTTTATTAAAGACTTCTCTAAAATTTCTAGGCCTCTCACTAATCTCTTGCAAAAAGATGTACCTTTTGTTTTTGATGATGATTGTGTAGAAGCATTTGAAATACTTAAGAAAGCCTTGATTTCTGCACCTATTGTTGAGCCACCCGATTGGAATTTTCCCTTTGAAATTATGTGCGGTGCTAGTGATTATGCTGTTGGTGCTGTTCTAGGACAAAGAGTTGATAATAAATTGAATGTTATTAATTATGCTAGTAAAACTCTAGACAGTGCCCAGAGAAATTATGCTACTACTGAAAAGGAATTTTTAGCAGTTGTATTTGCTTGTGATAAGTTTAGATCTTATATTGTTGATTCTAAAGTAATTGTCCACACTAATCATGTTTCTATTAAATATCTTATGGAAAAGAAAGATGCTAAACCTAGACTTATTAGATGGGTTCTCTTGCTACGGGAATTTGATTTGCATATTATTGATAGAAAGGGTGCTGAGAACCCCGTTGCCGACAACTTGTCTAGGTTAGAAAATGTTCTTGATGACCCACTACCTATTGATGATAGTTTTCCTCATGAGCAATTAGCTGTCATAAATGCTTCTCGTAATACTCCATGGTATGCTGATTATGCTAATTACATCATTGCTAAATTTATACCACCTAGTTTCACATACCAGCAAAAGAAAAGGTTTTTCTATTATTTAAGACATTACTTTTGGGATGACCCACACCTTTATAAAGAAGGAGTAAATAGTGTTATTAGACGTTGTGTACCTGAGCATGAACAGGAATAGATCCTACACAAGTGCCACTCCAAGTCTTACGGAGGACACCACGCTGGAGATAGGACTGTACATAAGGTATTTCAATCTGGTTTTTATTGGCCTACTCTCTTCAAGGATGCTCGTAAGTTTGTGTTGTCTTGTGATGAATGCCAGAGAATCGGCAATATTAGTAGATGTCAGGAAATTCCTATGAATTATTCACTTGTTACTGAACCATTTGATGTTTGGGGCTTTGATTATATGGGACCTTTTCCTTCCTCTAATGGGTATACACATATTTTAGTTGATGTTGATTACGTTACTAAGTGGGTAGAAGCTATTCCAAATAGTAGTGCTGATCATAACACTTCTATTAAGATGCTTAAATAAGTTATTTTCCGAGGTTTGGAGTCTCTAGATATTTAATGACTGATGGTAGTTCACATTTTATTCATGGTGCTTTCCGTAAAATGCTTGCTAAATATGATGTTAACCATAGAATTGCATCTCCATATCATCCTCAGTCTATTGGTCAAGTAGAATTGAGAAATAGAGAGATTAAATTGATTTTGCAAAAGACTATTAATAGATCTAGAAAGAATTGGTCTAAGAAACTTAATGATGCATTGTGGGCTTATAGAATTTCTCATAAGAACCCTATGGGTATGTCTCCATATAAAATGGTTTATGGAAAGGCATGTGACTTACCTCTCGGATTAGAACATAAAACTTACTGGGCTATTAAAGAGCTCAACTATGATTTCAAACTTGCCGGTGAAAAGAGGTTATTTGACATAAGCTCGCTTGATGAATGGAGAACCCAAGCCTATGAGAATGCCAAGTTGTTTAAAGAAAAGGTTAAAAGATGGCATGACAAGAGGATACAAAAGCGTGAGTTTAATGTAGGTGATGACGTTTTGCTATACAACTATCGTTTAAGATTTTTTGCAGGAAAATTTCTCTCTAAATGGGAAGGTCCTTACATTATCGAGGAGGTCTATCGTTCTGGTGCCATCAAGATCAACAATGCCAGAGGCACAAATCCAAAGGTGGTAAACGGTCAAAGAATCAAACATTATATCTTAGGTACTCCCATAAATGTTGAGACCAATATAATTAATACCATAACATCGGAGGAGTACATAAGGGATACTTTCCAGAACATTTCAAACTCTGAAAAGGAATAGGTATGTGGTACGGTAAGTAAACCGACTCCAAAACTGTTCTAATGGAAATTTTCCTCCATTTTGGAATATTAAAAATAATTAGGAAAATTAAAAGTAGTCCGAAAGACGCATGAGGAGACCACAAGGGTGAAGGGCACGCTATACCCCCTAGGCGCGCGCCCTGCCTTGTGGCCACCCCGTGTGCCCTCCGGGCTCCGTTTCTTGCACAATACTTCTTTTGGTCGGTAAAAATTAATTATATAATCTCCCGAAGGTTTTGACTACCATACCACAACCAAATCTCTTGTTTTTGTTTTGAGTTGTTTCTGCAGCGGATTTAGAGCAAGATGTCTTCGCAAGAGTCGGTCGGGGAGAGTTGTGTATCTCACCCGACACCGGGCCCAAGAGCATACAGCGAAGCTGACCACTTCGGGCAATCAACAGAGGAAGAGGTGGAGGCTGACTTGGAAAGGGTGGATGCCATGGAGGAGGATCAATAAGTTACCTCTCGTCTTCAAACTAGATGTTGGGGGAACTTCAGAGCTCAGCAATACCAAATTCGGTCATTCCTCCCAATGCTAGATTTCTCTGTTATGAAAATATGAAAAAGAGTGTTGCTTTTTCTCCCGCAGCTATGAAACATCCATGGGTGAATGGAGCTCTAGCCGTCACTGGTAAACTTCACAAGGAAGTAATGGATCTTAAGCAGCAAAAAATAAGCTCGAGGAAGAGAATCACATCCTAAGGGGCATCATCGCCAAGAATATCCTGTCACCACCTCCGAAGAAAGAAACGTAAATACATGGGTATGGGCACTCCCCTTGGCGGCTGCCAAGCTTGGGGTAGGTGCCCCGGTATCGTATCACCATCACACCTTTACCTTTATCGTTTTTTTCTTAGTTCGATCCTTTTGATTATATCTTGATCTAGTACAATGAATTTTTAGTATGATCTAGCTTTTGAGTTTTGTTTCGATATCTATCTATGTAATTGAGTCCATGAGTTATATATAATAAAGAGTAGTTGTGAGTTGAGGGCTTTGTTATCTTGATATGATCTTGAGGAAATAAAATAAAATAAAGAATAAAAAGGAATAAAAAGATCATATATTGATCTTATGGAGAGTAATGACTTCACATATAAAGAGTATGATGAATAAAAGTTGTTGAGAGTTTACAAACATAGTTTTGGTCATTGTTGCAATTAATAGGAAGTAATAAAGAAAGAGAGGCTTCACATATAAATATACTATCTTGGACATCTTTTGTAATTGTGAGCACTCATTAAAATATGACATGCTGAAAAGTTGATGTTGGACAAGGAAGACAACATAATGAGTTATGTTTGCTTATATATGAATAGAAGTTATATTGTCATGGATCCTCCAACATGTTGAGCTTGCCTTTCCCTCTCATGCTAGCCAAATTCTTTGCACCAAGTAGAGATACTACTTGTGCTTCCAAACATCCCTTAAACCAGTTTTGCCATGAGAGTCCACCATACCTACCTATGGATTGAGTAAGATCCTTCAAGTAAGTTGTCATCGGTGCAAGCAATAAAAATTGCTCTTTAAATATGTATGATCTATTAGTGTGAAGAAAATAAGCTTTATACGAACTTGCGATATGGAAGAAATAAAAGCGACAGAATGCATAATAAAGTTCTTTATTACAAGCGGCAATATAAAGTGACATTCTTTTGCATTAAGATTTTGTTTATCAAACTATAAAAGCGCATGACAACCTCTGCTTCCCTCTACAAAGGGCCTATATTTTACTTTTATCTTCTAGCCTTATACAAGAGTCATGGTGATCTTCATCTTTCCTTTTTACACTTTTTCTTTTGCAAGCACTATGTGTTGGAGAGATCTAGGTGCCCAGGCACCTTACCTGGATGTCGCTCGATTGCATCGTGATTGTGTTCAGATGATGGATATATGGGTTATTAAGTTTGATCCGTTAACACATGAGATTATATTTTAATTTATATCTTTATCAAAAAAACTTTCCATACTTGTTTGCATGGCTCTGATGCGTATGAATTGTGTCAATGGATTACCTTCCATAGATGTTTGCATGACGTGCCTTATATGGAAATACTCCCTCCGTCACGGTTTAGAAGGCACAGTTAAATTTGCGTGCGTTTCCACAATAGACAAGCTTTAGGGCGCATTGCATTTATTTCTAGTAGCTAATTAGTACTCCAATATATTATTTCTATATGCATGCGTAGTGTGAATGCTATTTTTTAGCCCATCTCATAACCAATAGATAATCACCTAGGTCCCAGAGAATTTCCAAACGCGCCTTCTAAACCGAGGTAGTAGCCAAATCTGATTATTTAATGTCCGTCATCAATTCTCCATTAGTGAGATCAAGTAATTAAAAAGCTTACATAATATTGGGGTATAAAATATAGTAAGAACTTCAAGCACTGTGTATATAGGGATTTTTTTTGCAGATTGTATGTAGGGATTTTTAACTGAGTATATACTCATTAGATTTTTTTTGTACGTAAATATATCCCAATACTCTATAGCTACATACCCCGACGTAAAATATACAAATACATACCTCAATAATACATAGTTATTATACCTGATTTTTTTTACATTTCCCTACAACTACATACCCAGGCGTGAAATATATGAATATATACCCTAATAATATGTAGGTATTATACTTTATTGTTTTTTGAAGTACATAGTCAAAAAATAAAATGGGTATCAAAATTGAAATATATGTGTACATACCCCAATATTGTTCTACAACTATATACCTATTCTCTACAACTAAATACCCCAGCATAAAATATGTCACTACATACCCCAATAATACATAGGTATTATACCTAATTCTTTTTGCATATTTCGCTACATACCCCCCGTGTGATATATATGAGTACATACTTTAATAATATGTGGTATTATACCCAATTATCTTTTGAAGCACATAGTCAAAAAGAATAAAAAAAATAAGTGGGTATGATACCCAACTGTTTTATGTATATATGTCCATGTAAATGTGTGGGCGGCATACATTTTTTGTATATACTCGCAAATACATGATCTGTCTTCTATATGGAAAGGTATGAGAGAAAAAAGCAATAAAAGGAAATGCTTCATGTTGTTTCATAGATGAAATGTCTTATATATATATATATATGTGGTGGATCTATTATGATAATACTTTTTAAAAGTTTTATTCTAATAACACCAGTTTTATTCTGTTAACACTTTCGCACTTCGAAGACCCACGAACCGAACCCCTCCCCCACCTAATCCACCGTCTACCGGTCAACCCCCACCTCTCTCGCACGATTCCCCCACCCCGCCCCACTGCCTCCTCCCACTCCCAGCCGGCGCGCCTCCCCTCCCCTCCCACGATCCACCTTCTTCCTCCGCCGGTGCCGCACCTCCTCTCCTCCTGATCAATCATCTGCTGGGCGCCGCCCACCCCCGTCCGACTTATTCCCTCGCCGGCACCGCACCTGCCGGCCGGCCGTCGACCCACCCCGCCGCCGGTCTGGGCTGGCGCTGTCTGTTCCCTGCATCGCCGTCGGCCTGGCCCACGAATCCCCGAACCTCCTTCTTCTACTCTCGATCCCCGAATCCCCGAACATCCTTCCCCGACGACCCCATGTTCTCCAACCGCCCACTGCACCGCCCCCTCACCCCGCTTCCAGCCCGTGGCAACCAGCCACCGGATCTGGCCCCTGCGTCGCCGGATTCGGCGGGGCCACTGCCCTCCTCTTACCCAGCGACAGATCAAGGGGGCACACCTCAAAGCAAGATCAGGGACACGACAGCGGTGGGGAGACGTTGTCGCGCTCCTGTCCAAACCACAACCGGCGTCATCACTTCCTCAACCAGCGGCGCCCTCGCTCGTCGTCGGCCATGGCACCGCAACCAGCGGCCTTGAGCGTCTGCTCTCCAACCGATCTTCTACTTGCCGGAGTCGCCCCGGCCGATCCAGGCAGTTGGGTGAGGATTGGGGTGTCCCGGGCGTCCAGCCGACGTATTGCCGCCGGTGAGTTGGACCTCTGCCCCCCTCTTCCACCTCCCCTCCTCCATCGCTGGAGCAGCCCGCGAGCGGTGGTGCAGTGCACTGCGACTACACATCCAATGCAGATCAAGGCATCACGAAGCGGCGCAGTTCGGTGTGGAGGCTACGTCCCTCTGCTCCTCTAAGTGTTGTCCTCCCATTGACGGCAAGAAGTGCAGATAAAATCTCGTTGCAGGTTACTTGTGGTCATCGAGTTTGCAGGCACACGAGGGCACGACGGCATGCAGTTCCCCGACGCATGGGAGTTCGGTTTAAGGCATACGACGCTGCAGTGCGGATGCGGGGGCCGTTCTTGTTGGCTCCCCATAAAACCCAGTGAAACGCCATTCCTTATCCCCTGTCTCTTCATTGCACACAAATACATCAATGTGTGAGTCACTGAAAGATTTCAACCAAACACTAGAATCATTATTCCAATAAAGAACAAGACCAGCACTCAGCCCCCTTGCTTTAACACCGAAAGCATTGCTGAATCCCAAGCGATGCCTCAACTCCTGAGCTCTCTTATCTGAGACCTTAGTCTCCGAGAGAAAAACTAAGGCCGGGCGATGTAACCTAATCAGGTCACAGATTTCACGAACTGTCTCCGGTTGCCCAATTCCGCGATAGTTCAGGCAGAGAATATTCATTGGTTTCGGCGGTCATCCTCAAGGGATGCGGGGGCCGTTCAGTTTTGCAGTGAAGTGTGTATGTGTAGTACAAACAATGGGTGTATTTTTTATGTAAAATGGGTGTATATGCTGGTGTAGTCTATTTGCGTTTGCATTTATGAAGTGCTTGTGCATTGTGCACTGCAGTCAACTATTGGGGGTGGTCCAGTGCCAATTTTCTATGTCCGCTGGCACGTCCATGCATTACAGCACGTGTGTGTATGCAGCACACGGCGCGTTGGTTGCCGTTGGCTGTTGTGAAGTTGATTGTTTTTCCATTTTCAGAAAAATTGCATGACGCTATCCGGTCTTTAGTTTTATACTTAGTCATGCAGTGCACTCTTAAAATGTGGTGCAGCACTCGCAAAATCGTTGTTAGTTTTATACTTAGTCATGCAGTGCACTAGGAAAAAGTGGTGTAGTACTCGTCAAATTATTTTGTTTCTGCTCACCGACGACAATGGTGCAGCACTTTAGATGTGGCTTTGAAGCTCACTTTGTTGTTGCATGCAGTTTGTTATAATACTCCTCCGTGGTTTGCTTGGTAAAAAGGAAATATATATCTCAAAGAAGCTTGCTTTTCATTATATGTAGTTCACTCGTTTAGTCCCTGCGGTCCACTTGCTCGGTCTACGCAGGTAAAAAAATTGAGTTTGGAAAAAACTCAAGCGGTTCACTTTCGGTAGTGTCGCGGCCCGTTTACGGTAGTCTTGAGGTTCACTTTTCATAGTATTGCGGTTCACCAACGCTTCATGAAGTGCACTCCATCTTGTTTGGGAAAATTTACATCCCACAAAAAAGAAATCGTGCAGTGCACTTATCTGTCCGATAAAGTGCGGGTCTTAGTCTAAAGAAGTGCACTCCACCTCGTTTGGGAAAATTTACGTCCCACAAAAAAGAAATCATGCAGTGCACTTGTCTGTCCAATGAAATGTGCTTTTTAGTCTAAATAAGTGTGGTTTTCTGTCTGATGCAGTACGACCCGTTTACGGTAGTCCCGAGGTTCACTTTTCATGGTCTAGCGGTTCACCAACACTCGACATGAAGTGCACTCCACCTCGTTTAGGAAAATTTACGTCTCACAAAAAAGAAAAATCATGCAGTGCACTTGTTTGTCTGATGAAGTGCAGTTTTAGTCTAATGAAGTGCGGTTTTCTGTCTGCTGCAGTACATTAGACGATTTTGGTGTCGCGAAAAAACAGAGTGTTTGCATTTCGTTAAAATCAAAATTGCTCTTAAACCGTAAGGAATCAGAGAGAGTGTTCTACATGAAAAAGTTGCGCCTCATTGATATCTTTCCAACGACGTATAATTTGAATCATTTTGACCAGCGGTTCATAAAAATTTTGCAAAAAACGGCCGCTGTCTCTCGTCGCTGGCCGCATGATTTTCAAAATTAACTAAAAACCATAAGAAATCTCAAAAACATGTCAACATATGAAAGTTGCTCCTCGTCTGTAGCTTTTCAACGACGTATCGTATGCCTCATTTCGACAAATGGTTGGAAAACTGAAGCGAAAACAGTACCGAAAATTTCAAAAAGTTTAAAAAACAGAATTGCGCGATTTACTAAATTTGAAACTGCTCTGAAACCGTAACGAATTAGAGAAAATAATAAAAAGGAAAAAGATGCGCCTCAACGATATCTTTCCAACGGTGTATCATTTGCTTCATTCTGACTAGTGGTTTTGAAAAAACCGCGAAAAAACGCTCGCTGCCACTCGTCATCCGCCGCACCATTTTTAAAACTGCTCTTAAACCGCGGGGAATCTCAAAAAATGTTCAACATAGCGAAGTTGCGCCTAATCCATAGCTTTCCAACGGTATATTATAAGCCTCGTTACAATAAATGGTTAAAAGACTAGAGTGACAATAGTACTAGAAAAAGACTGCTTGCAGTTTTTTCCGACACGAAGTTCACTCGCCTGAGTACTGCAGCACACTTGATTCAAACAATGACGTGCACTTGTGTTGAACGTGCAGTGTGGAAGTGATCAGAATAGTTATTCTACTAATATCGGCTTATACACACACACATACACACACACACATAAACACTATTCTGATCACAGGATCAGAATAATATTCTGATCACAACAAGAACTTTCTGAATTACAAGCCTGAACTTTCCTCTGTAGGAACCCGACCTTCGGCCTATCTTCGCAACCGTGTCTCCTCGCATGAATTATTTTGGTCAGTCGTGTTCTATATGATTTAAGTGTAATATAGAAACGGTTTTTAGCAACCAAATGCCCGTTTTAAATAGGAATCTCGCTCGTTAGCGGATTTTGCTCTCGGGTCGTGATGAACTTGCGTTTTTTGCAATTTTACTGCCTGAGTTGGTCGACCTGAACTTCCCACGGTGCTAGGTTGAACTTCCGCCAACATTGCTCAAATGGGGCTCGCGATATACCGTTCGAAAGCTATGGACACGAGTACATGACCCAAGTTAATTTTTTGGCAAAATGTGAGCGGTTTAAAAGCAGTTTTGAAAATCGTTTTTTCTTCACACAAAAAATGTGAATCGTATTTTCGATCGCATTTCTAAAATGTTTATCGGAATGAGACAAATAATATGGCGTTGGAAAGCTACTGCAAAACCGCTCCTTCCAGATGTTGAAAGTTTTCTCTAATTCCCTATGGTTAAAGAGTAATTTGGAAAATCGTAGAATTTCACAAACACAACAGCCGAGTTCGTATTTTCGATGGCATTTCTAAACGGCTAATCCAATTGCGACAAATGATACAACGTTGGAAGTCTTATGAAAATGCGCTACTTTTTCATGTTGAAAGTTTTTTCTAATTTTGAACAGTTTAAGAGTAATTTAGAAACGGTCCAAGTTCCAACGAGTTCGTATTTTTGTCGGAGGGAAACGACACATATGGGGTCACTTGGATCCCTTCTACGGTTGGCGGGCGCGGAGTTGTGCAAAGAGCGGGTCTGGCGGTCAGCACAAGGATCATTTACCCAGGTTCGGGCCGCATAGACGCGTAAAACCCTAGTCCTACTTTGATGTATATTTGAGTGTTCTTGAGTTCCTGAACTAGCTACGGTGTCTCCCTGGTTCCAAAGATCCGACTCCCCCTCCAGTACGCCTTGGGCCTCCTTTTATAGACAAAGGAGGTCGCCACAGTGGCACACAGGAGGTGAAAAGGTGCATCACGGTTGAGTCTATCTTCTGGCACCATCGGACAAACGCATTTAATGCGCTGCCGACGTGCCCCTCTTGCTTTATCGGGGACGGCGAGGAAGCTCGTCCCAACTGCCGCTGCCTCGCTTGGCTCCGACGCGTGTCCGAGCTGACAAGGCGTTGTAGCGCCATGTTGGCTGGCTGTTGGGCTGGCGTGATGGCGGAGCCTTCACGAAGATCTACATGCCACCACGCAGGTGCTTGCTGAGTCGGTGTGGAGGCCGCACGCTGCCACGCAGACGCCTGCCCAACTGGTTGAGCTAGCTGCTGCATGTGAGCAGCGATGGAGTCTTGGCAGATGTGGGCCTGGCTGCGGCCCCGCAGACGTCCTCGGCAAGGGTCTTGCCGAGGACCCGGCAAGGGTCTTGCCGTGGCACTGCGGTCGTCCCCGGCAAGGATCTTGCCGGGGGTCTCGTGGATTTCCTTGGCAAGGATCTCGCCAAGGATCGTCGTCTTCTGGTTCTCATCCGATCTTGCGTATTTATAATCTCTACAAAGATCTGCATGCCATTGTGGAGGTGCCTCCCGAGCCTTGGTTTTGATGTGGCTGATGGCGTCGGAAACCCTTGGGCTCAAGGGTGGCGCGCTCTGCTGGCGTCAGGCAAGTTGCCCCGGCAAGGATCTTGCCATGGCTGCGGAAGCCACCCCAGCAAGAGTCTTGTCGGGGGAGCCCACCTCGCCCTCTTGCTTTCTTTGCACCCCTGGTCCTGGCGTTGCCCTGGCTGTCTTGCGCTCTGGCATCCCTCCTCTGCCCTGCTCAGTGCGGCCGTGGGCGCGGCTCTGACTGCCCATGCACAAGTAAAGGGGTGCAAAAGGAGAGCCCCTACTTTTGTACACCGACAGGAGCCCCCGGGCCAGGGCCACACATAAGCGCGACGTGTTGTTGGGCTAGGCCCAGAATGGTGCGCGGGCAGGCGGGGCGGATTTTTACTATAGTAACTTTTCTGTACGATTCTCTTCCCCATGACCCGCGTTGAACGTGCGACGTGGGGGGTCATGCGTGACGTGGGGGTCATGCATGGGGCAGTTTTCGCATGCATGCGTCACATCGCAGTAGATGGTAAAGAGGGGGCCCGCGCCTTCCCCGTAAAAAGGAATAACCGCGGGCGCACTGCTCATTTACCCTCCGTGCCTTCTCCAATCTCGGAACCGCCGTCCTCTCCTTCCTCCTCCTCAAGCTCTTGCTCTCGCTTGCTGCCGCCGCATTTTCGCTGCCCTTCCCGCTTCACCTCTCGCAGCCGCCATGGCACCCAAAACCAGCAAAGGCAAAGGAGTGGCCAAGGACGTCGGGGGACGGAGCCGCCGGATAGTGAGTCGGCGGCGCGGCGGACGCAACTCGCCTACTTTCCCTCGACGGTCGATGCGGTCCACCTCCGGGACAGCTTCAAGCCCTTGTGGGGGTGCAAGACGAGGGAGAGACGACCAGGCATCCGGCCACGCGCATCATCCCCGCTGATTGCGCCAAGGCCGGCCCGAATCGGTACCCATTCTTCGTCGACTACTTTTCCTGTGGCCTTTGCCCCCCCTTTCTCTGATTTCTTCAATGATGTCATACACACCTATGGCTTCCACCTTCTGGATTTCACTCCAAATGTCGTGGCATGCATGGCCATTTTCGCCCATCTCTGCGAGGGCTTTCGCTGGAGTGCATCCCAACACGACGCTTTTTCGCCACTACTTCTATCCTCGGATCTAGAGGGGAGGCGCCATTTCCGGTTGTGTCGCCTGGATCCCAAGGACCCTGTAGAAGGGGACGTATCCAGAGGGTGTTCAGAAGGAGAGGTGGGAGGAGTGGCGAAGCCGGTGGTGCTGGATTGAGGAGGAGGACCCACAGGAATTTTGCCAGGTTTGCCAAGCGCCGCCGGTTCGCAGAGACGACTGGGGCGATGTCGACGCCCAAGATGGGAAGCTCACGGTCGCCATCACCAGAATCCATCGCCTCACCGTTGTCGGGCTCACCCTGGAGATGATTGGGGCGGATTTCATCCGCCGCCGCATCGCTCCACTGCACAACAAGGGGAGGTCGGCCTGGCTCTTCAGGAATACGATTGACATCATGCGGCTCCGCCCCGGCCTGAACCACAACTTCACGATGATGGGGCACGCCCACTTCTGCCAGCGGCTTTTTTAGCTCGACATGAACCGCGACGGCAGGGCCGAGAGGACCGGCAAGTTCGCGAAGGCCGGCAAGGTCGCCAAGGGGCCCCTGTTCGGGTTGCTGGCGAGGGGTGGTCCCGCTGAGCAACAACTCCTGCCAAACCGACATCATCGCCATGATGCTGGATTGTAATGCGCATGGCCTTGACCCGAATTGGGTCGAGCCAGAGGCGGACCAGGTGCAGAAGTTCTTTGACACCCTGTCGGAGAAGTACGTCCGCGAAGAGCCGCTGCTCATCCAGGACACCACCCAAGCGGGGCTGGATTATATCGCCGCCAGAGCGATGGAGGCGGAGCTCGCCAAGGAGGCCGGCAGCGTTGGCGGCATGGAGGACGAGGCCGCGGTGGCAGCGGAGGATAACGAGCTCGCCCAGTGGGCGGAATCCGCTGGGGAGGCCAGCAGCGCCGGCACCGGGGCCCCTGTCATTGAAGATGAGGTCGATGAGTCATCCGGGGAGGAGGTCAAGGCTGTCGAGCCCCCAGCCACGGGGAGAGGGCGTGTCCTGCGGCGGGCCAGCTCTGGTGAGCCGTTGCGGCCCAGTAGGGCCGCACAACCGCAACAACCTCAAGAGGCGTCCATGCGCCAGGCGAGGGCCACGACGGCGGCGGAGAAGGCGGTGAAGGCTACGGTGGCGAAGAAGAAAGCGACTGCCTCTTCTTCGTCCAAGCGCCCTCGGACTCCACCCGCTTCCCCTCCTCCCGCAGACGACGACACGGAGGTCATCTTCGACCTCGGGTCCCTTAGCCCGAGGAGGAAGAGGAAGGCATCGGAAGAGGAGGCGGAGGATGAGTAAGTATCTGATCTTTTGTCATCTCCGTCCCCTCAGACCGTGCTGCTTTTCTTAACTTGTCTTCATCTTCGCAGGGATATGGAGATGCTGGCCCAGAGGGTGGCGAAGAGGGCCAGGGCCTCGATGGGCGGCCAGTCCCCAGTGGGCACCTCGAGTACGTCGCTGGTGGTGGAGAGCAGCCCGGATAGCAGCCCCCAGTGTGCGTTGATCACTCGCTCCCCAGCGACGTGTGCTGCGACACGATTTCTTGGTGCTGACCTAGCCGTGGTTGCAGGAGGAGGACGACAGCAGGAGGGGCCACTGAGGGCCACCCCCAACACGCCGCCCCCATCAACCACGCTGCCCCGAGGGGCGTCCCCGGAAAGGGCGCCAAGCACCGAGCCCATGCGCATGAAGGAGGAGGAGGAGGCGAACCCGGGCGCCGGCGGCTCCGTCCCGGCACCGTATGTTAGTGGGGAGGGGGCCACTCCATCCCAGCTTGGCACGTGTGAGTTGTTTGCCTCCTGTTCCCGCTTGTTTTTCTTCTTTCGAATTTTGATCTTGACTTCGCCTCATTCTCCTTCTCGGTATCCAGATCCTTCCTCGACGGACCGGGAGGACGTGGACACTGTCATCGAGGAGGTCGCTAGGGATGCCACGGCCGAGGACGACGAGATCGCCGCTGAGGAGGCTACCAAGGATGTCGCTGAGGACGCCGTCAAGGGGCCTACCGGGGAGACCGGCGAGGCCGCTGCCGAGGAGGCCGATAAGGGGCTTGCCGAGGAGGCCAGCAAGGCCGCTGGTGAGGAAGAGGTGGTTGACGACCATCCTTCCTCCTCCACCGCCTCTAGCTCGGGCAAGTATCTGAAGGTGAGCGATGACCTGTTCGTCCACCTCCCATGGACGGCGAGCACCAGGGCGCCTGTCGAGGGGGAGGTGTTCGACGACGAGGTGCTTGCCGCTGCCGGGCTCAAGGTCGTTGATGAACCGAGCGTCGATGGCGGCGGTTCCCAGGAAGAGTGGCTCCTCCAGAGCATGAGCGCCAACTTCCACAAGCTTCAGGCGCTTCACCGTGCCCGCCTGGACAAGGCCAAGTCTAGGATGGCAGCGGTGGACAAAGCGGAGGCGGACCTCGAGGGGCGCGTCACCGAGACGCAGGCTTGGTTCCGCCAGGCCGGTGAGGAACTGAAGACCGCCCAGGATCTGCTAGCCGAGTGCAAGATGGAGCTTGTCATGAAGCAGGTCGATATTGAGAAGGCCCAGGAGGCGGCGAGTCAACATGCCGCCAAGGACGAGGCCGCTCGGCATCAGCACCAGGCCGAGCTGAACTCCTAGAAGGAGGACCATGCCGCTCGCGAGGATAAACTCACCGCGACACTCCACGGCAAGGACGAGGAGGTCGAGGAGCTTGTCGTGTAGCGGACCCAGGAACTGTAGCAGAGGCACGATGAGGCCCTCAATGCTTAGGCTCAGATCCATGCCGGAAAGGTGAACGAGCTGGAGATGGAGAGGGACAGGCTGAAGAAGGAGATCCAGGAGCTGACGGGGGAGAGGGACGCGACCAAGGGCGCCTTGGCTGATGCGCAGGCCACAGTCCTCGACAAGGTCGAGCTACTCTCCATGGCCAACGAGTCCATCAAGGACCTGAAGCTGAAGCTCGAGGGTCTTGAGGGGACACTCTCAGAGGTCAGGGTCCGGGAGGAGACCCTGACCAAGAATCTGGAGGAGGAGAGGCAGCTGCGGAAGAACGACGCCGTCAGCCACACGGATTTCATGGCGGGCGAGAAACTCTGGATCAGCCGCCTCGCCGATGTCGCCGGCAGGATCACCACGCAGCTGGCTACCATGGGGATGCCAAATGTGAGGTACGTCCCGGAGCCGAACGTGAGTCCTAATGCCAGGCTGACTCTATTCTTCGAGGGTGTTCTCGGGGCCCTGGAGCGGTTCTGCTCCAATAGGGAGGCCTCTCTGGCCGAGGAGGCCCGGAGGCTTTGCCGGGGTGCCATGACCAAGGTCCTCACCAAGGTGGCGTACTGGAATCCTGACCTCGACTTTGAAGCTACGCTGGCTAGCTTGCCGGAGGGCGTGGACCTCGCGCCACTCGAGGAGTGTATCGAGCTCGTCATCAGCCGCATCGACGGAGTTCGGAGGATAGAAGGCCAGCGCCGGGACTAGGCACCCCGTTTCTTATCGCCGCTGCAAGTTCATGACCAAGACAATTTTTATCTTTAGTTAGAACTGCAACAACAAATGATGCAATATAACTCTGAAGTGCTTTTGAAATGATGCATGTTATTTTTCCGTTTGATCTCCCTTTGTATGTGCACCCTACGTTAATCGGGTAGGCTTGCCGGCGCGGAAACCTAGGCCACGGTGCCTTGAGGACGGATCCTCAAGGGCCTGCCGGGTATGCTTGCTGCTGGGCAAACCACCTCACTTCTCTTAACACAGCCGCTCGAGCTGTCGAGCGGACTCGAGACAGAACGAGAGCGTTGCCAATCGCAGAAGGTCACCCTGTCGTTCTCCACGCAGCTGCTCGAACTGTTGAGTGGACTCGAAACAGAATGAGAGCGTTGCCAATAGTGGCAGGGCCCCATTGCGTGCAGGTTTTCTATACACAGGGCAAGATCGTCAAGGATGATAACCATATATATAAAAAGGAATTACTCAAAGTTTTGCATGACTTAGCTTTTCTGCCGCTGCGTGAGCGTTCACTGCGTCCACCGAGGACGGCACTTGTTCCATCGTCTTCTTCCTTGAAGTGATGACCACGATGAAGCCGCTGCTTCAACCAGACCAGATTTCCACAACTGTGCACCCCCTACCTGGCGCGCCAGAGATGTCGGTGGGAAACGACACCTATGGGGTCACTGGGATCCCTTCTATGGTTGGCTGGCGCAGGGTTGTGCAAATAGCGGGTCTGGCGGTCAGCACAAGGATCGTTTGCCCAGGTTCGGGCCACAGAGACGCGTAAAACCCTAGTCATGCTTTGATGTATATTTGAGTGTTCTTGAACTAGCTACGGTGTCTCCCTGGTTCCAAAGATCCGACTCCCCCTCCAGTACGCCTCGGGCCTCCTTTTATAGACAAAGGGGGTCGCCACAGTGGCACACGGGAGGTGGAAAGGTGCATCGTGGCTGAGTCTATCTTCTGGCACCGCCGGACAAACGCATTAAATGCGTTGCCGACGTGCCCCTCTTGCTTTATCGGGGATGGCGAGGAAGCTCGTCCCAGCTGTCGTCGCCTCGCCTGGATCCGACGCACGTCCGAGCTAATGAGGCGTTGTAGCGCCACGTTAGCTGGCTGCTGGGCTGGCGTGATGGCTGAGCCTTCACGAAGATCTGCCTGCCACCATGCAGGTGCTTGCTGAGTCGGTGTGGAGGCCGCACGCTGCCACATAGACGTCTGCCCAACAGGTTGAGCTAGCAGCTGCATGGGAGCGGCGATGGAGTCTTGGTAGACGTGGGCCTGGCTGCGGCCCCGCAGACGTCCTCGGCAAGGGTCTTGCTGTGGCACTGCGGTCGTCCTCGGCAAGGATCTTGCCGGGGGTCTCATGGATTTCCTTGGCAAGGATCTCGCCAAGGATCGTCATCTTCTGGTTCTCATCCGATCTTGCGTATTTATGATCTCTAGAAAGATCTGCATGCCACCATGGAGGTGCCTCCCAAGCCTTGGTTTTGATGTGGCTGATGGCGTCGGAAACCCTTGGGCTCAAGGGTGGCGCACTCTGCTGGCGTCAGGCAAGTTGCCCCGGCAAGGATCTTGCCGGGACTGCGGAAGCCACCCCGGCAAGAGTCTTGCCGGGGGAGCCCACCTTGCCCTCTTGCTCTCTTTGCACCCCTAGTCCTGGCGTTGCCCTGGCTGTCTTGCGCTCCGGCATCCCTCCTCTGCCCTGCTCAGGGCGGCCGTGGGCACGGCTCTGACTGCCCGTGCACAAGTAAAGGGGTGCAAAAGGAGAGCCCCTACTTTTATACACCGACAATTTTCGAGCTAAGTTTTTACCCGTACGTCTGAATGCAGCAAATGATATGTGATACGTCTCCGTCGTATCTACTTTTCCAAACACTTTTGCCCTTGTTTTGGACTCTAACTTGCACGATTTGAATGGAACTAACCCGCTAGGACTACTGGGGTCTCTAATCCCATTTGCTCCCCTAGCTTTCGTCTCTCAGTGTCAGTGTCGGCCCAGCAGAGTGCTTTCACCGTTGGTGTTCTTTCCGATCTCAATGCATTTCACCGCTCCACCGGAAATTCCCTCTGCCCCTACCGTACTCCAGCTTGGTAGTTTTCCACCGCCTGTCCAGGGTTGAGCCCTGGGATTTGACGGCGGACTTGAAAAGCCACCTACAGACGCTTTACGCCCAATCATTCCGGATAACGCTTGCATCCTCTGTCTTACCGCGGTTGCTGGCACAGAGTTAGCCGATGCTTATTCCTCAGAACTGACGTTGTTTTCAGCAGAATTACCATGATGTTATTTATGTGCAGGAGCAAACGTTCTCGGAATGACCTGAAACTTCACGGAGCCACTTTTCAGAAAATAAGAAAAATACATGCCAAAGATGAAGGCCAGGGGGCCCACCGTCTCTCCGCGAGGGTGGGGGCGCGCCTGCCCCCCTAGGGCATGCCCCCTACCTCGTGGGCCCCCTGTTGCCTCTCCGACGCCAACTCCACCTCCATATATTGAGTTTCGGGGAGAAAAAAACAGAGAGATGAAATCATCATGTTTTACGATACGGAGCCGCCGCCAAGCCCTAAAACCTCTCGGGAGGGCTAATCTGGAGTCCGTTAGGGGCTCCGGAGAGGGGAATCCGTCGCCATCGTCATCATCAACCATCCTCCATCACCAATTTCATAATGCTCACCGCCGTGCGTGAGTAATTCCATCGTAGGCTTGCTGGACGGTGATGGGTTGGATGGGATCTATCATGTAATCGAGTTAGTTTTGTTAGGGTTTGATCCCTAGTGTCCACTATGTTCTGAGATTGATGTTGCTATGACTTTGCTATGCTTAATGCTTGTCACTAGGGCCCGAGTGCCATGATTTCAGATCTGAACCTATTATGTTTTCATCAATATATGAGTGTTCTTGATCCTATCTTGCAAGTCTATAGTCACCTATTATGTGTTATGATCCGTTAACCCCGAAGTGGCAATAATCGGGATACTTACCGGTGATGACCGTAGTTTGAGGAGTTCATGTATTCACTATGTGTTAATGCTTTGTTTCGGTTCTCTATTAAAAGGAGGCCTTAATATCCCTTAGTTTCCGTAAGGACCCCGCTGCCACGGGAGGGTAGGACAAAAGATGTCATGCAAGTTCTTTTCCATAAGCACGTATGACTATGTTCAGAATACATGCCTACATTATATCAATGAACTGGAGCTAGTTTTGTGTCACCCTAGGTTATGACTGTTACATGATGATACGCATCCGGCATAATTCTCTATCACCGGTCCATTGCCTACGATCTTTTCATATATTGTTCTTCGCTTATTTACTTTTCTGTTGCTATTGCTATCATCACTACAAAATACCAAAAACATTACTTTTACTACTGTTACCTTTTGTTACCGTTATCACTACTATCATATTACTTTGCTACTAAACACTTTGCTGCAGATATTAAGTTTCCAGGTGTGGTTGAATTGACAGCTCAGCTGCTAATACTTGAGAATATTCTTTGGCTCCCCTTGTGTCGAAGCAATAAATTTGGGTTGAATACTCTATCCTCGAAAACTGTTGCGATCCCCTATACTTGTGGGTTATCAATATGGCGTTGGAAAGCTTGAACAAATGCGAAACTTTTTGGTATATATTTTTTCTCCTAATTCTTTGCAGTTTTAAGTCAATTTTGAAATTACTGAAAATGTATTTTCACCGTAATTTCTACAAACTTTATCGGAATGGGGCAAATAATATACCGTTGAAAAGCTATGGAAAACGCAAAACTTTTTCATGTAGATGGTTTTGTCTTATTCCTAGCCGTTTTCAAGTAATTTCGAAGACATCGACATCATTCGTTCTGCCTTTATCGCGAAACAGATTCTTCAAAAATGCACCGCGTGAAGAACTTGAACTTCTCGGCATGTCTACTTGAACTTCACTTTGTTTTTCACGTGCTTTTTTTTCTTGTAGCTCTCCATCCACTCACCGGAATTGAGCAAGTGATATACCGATGGAAAGCTGCTGTAAACACGCAACTTTCCCGTGTTGATCATTTTTTCATAGTCGCGATAGTTTTAAAAGTTTTTCATCTGAAATTCATTCAGTGTAGTAGTTGAACTTCCTGATGTTTTCATGTTGAACTTTTATGACGTATTTTCATTTGTAACTTTCTCATCCACTCGTCAATGTTACACAATTGATATATCTTTTGTACAAACCTCTCTCACAATATTTTTTTAGTTTTCTCCGACCGAGGATTTGAACTTATAACAACAAAAAAATTGGACCTTACCTTTTAATTCATTTTTCTCGTATTATACACACACCATGTGGTACATGAACTTTTTCCATTTTTATAATTTGAATTTTTTATTTTTTTGGAATCAAATTGCTCCAAAATAATAACTAAAGTTCTTTCTGGATTGAGAAAATTATTTTAAAACACAAAAAATATTTTTTTTCTTTTTAATCATGGAAATACAAGGTGAACCTCTCTTGCAATAATTTTTGAACTTACCCGGACAGAGCACTTGAACTTTTTTCAAAAAATATTTTAAGTTTTTATTTTTTTATACTTTTATTCTCACCTAAAATGCATTCCTTGCAATACTTGAACTTCTCGTTATTTGCACTATGAACTTCTGTTACATTTTTGTGTATACGTCGAATTATAAGCAATTGAAGATCAGGTGTCATTTTTTGCCATTTCAATTTTTGACCTCTTTGTGTATTTTGAGAAATCGCAAAAATTGGAGTTTTTTTAGTAAATGTCGAACTTCTTCATTATTTTGAATTGAACTTCTTGGTTTATTCGTTAGTAATGGAAAAAATCCAGTTTTTGTAATAAATAATTAACTGCTTCGTTTTTTGAAATTGGACTTCTTGGTTTAAAATTTTAGTAACGATTAAAACCTGACTTTTTCATATACATTAAACTACTCTATTTTTAAAAATTGAACTTCTTGGTTTTTTTAATTTGGACTTCTTGGTGTTAATCATTTGTAACAGGAAAAATCCTAGGTTTGTAATAAACATCAAACCATTGGGTTATTTCATTCTGAACTTCACTGTTTTGTAATTTGAATTGCTCTATTTCTTAATTTGAATTACTTGGTTTATTCTTCAGTAATGGGGAAAATCATAGTTTTACAATGAACATCAAACCTTTTTTAACTTCTTTTCT
Source organism: Triticum urartu (assembly GCF_003073215.2). Classification (NCBI taxonomy): domain Eukaryota; kingdom Viridiplantae; phylum Streptophyta; class Magnoliopsida; order Poales; family Poaceae; genus Triticum; species Triticum urartu. The sequence continues at coordinate 347,921,223 of NC_053025.1, forward strand.
GAACCTCCCAAGGTTTCATCCTTGAACTTTTCATTTCTCGTCATGTTAACTCAAAGTTTTTCTTTTGCAATACCCATGGGTTTGTTTGTTGATTTTTTTATTCTTTTGGACTTACGTATATATTACATGATTTTTATTCTTTGGGAACCTACTGAATAAGAACATAGCTTGCCCATGGCGTACAAACACATACACATAGAAATTATACGTGCACACTGGCTAGTAATAAATGAAATCTCTAGAAAGTACTGAACTTCTTTGTGCATATTTTTGGAGGAAATGTGTACAAATAACTCAGGACAAGAACTGTGAACATTTATTTCGCCGATGATTTTGAACTTCTGCAATAATAGATGGATTTTTCACAAAAAAGAAAAGGAAGATGTGGCTCTCTTGCCACGGAACGCCTTCCAACCAAAATTCTAGAAAATGGTCCAAGCTAGAAGTTTTTGAACTTCTAAAATGATAGTTGATTTTTTAACCTTTGGCCGTGTACCTTTTATGAACTTCAGTTTTTGACGAATGCCCCTGGTTTTGGGAACTTCTCTTTCTTTTATTTCACTGAATTTTTTCAGCGATAGTAATACATGAACTTCACTAACTATTTTATTGTCAAGATACCAAAGGTGTGCAACAACAACATGCATCACATGCACTTTTTGACGAACCAATTCATTGAACTATCACACGCAAAGAGGAAGAACTTATCTGACCGTATCAATTTTTTGTTACTCTAGTGCTCTTCTTGACATTTTTGGGGCACTTATTTTGCATTTTGTGGACCACAAGAATACATGGGAACTGGTACCTTATGCACATACATGGGATAATATGTATGTGTATTATTTTTTCTCGCTTATAATTAAAATGATATTCTCTTTTGAGGCAAAAGCACAAACACATGCGGCGCACACTAGCTGGCTACAAATCTAAAACTTTCTTTAGTTCGTGTGTGTGCGCGCGCACTCACACACGCATGACACACGTGGCAGCAACATAACGCACGCATGCACACCATGCGAATTGATGGAGTTTTGTGGGCGAACTTGTACAATTTTTGCATGTTGAACCGCGTCATCTTTAGAAAATGAACTTCTCCTTTATTTTTTTTCTTAATAACAACACACCGTTGTAAAGGAAATAGATATTTCTTTTACAAATATTCATGTGGTTGTACCAAATAATCCAACACGGACAATTGTTTTTTGAAGCACCAACCGTAGAACAATTGTTCTACGGTTATTTTCATTAATAATAAGTATATTTACAAAAGAGAAAACAAAAAAGAACCAAAAGGGTTTATCATATTCGGGTTTTTTCTAACATAAAGGCATAAAAAGTTTATCCACTTCTTAAACACGGACAATTGTACATGACACACTCACGAGACCACACTTCTGAGAATAATAGGAAAGCAACGATTTCTCTCTCACTAACATCTGTGACTTTTTTTACATGACACACCACATCATCTTCCCCAGGGTGCTGGCCTGCAAGGACATCCAGGAATCTGGTGGTGCGGACGACTGGGAACAGAAATGTTGCCTGCATGCAAGACGAGACCAAATCAAATGCAAAATTATTATTTTTTCTATATCTGAACGTCATGCAGTTTCATACATGAAGTTCCATGGTTCTGTTTTCCCTCAACTTTTAAGTTGTAAAACATTAGAGCTTGGGGATATGCATTTTTGATAAGTAGGCACAGAAGTTTGGAAATAAAAAATATACAGGGAGTAGCAATAATTCATCACATATTCTGCCAAAGATACATAGTACGAGATTCGGTCTCTGAAAACACAACATGAACCACTCATGCCACCTGATAGATAAGGGGCAGCTAGTATACAAGAAACTTTAAAAACAAGATGCTAACACTAGTTTTAGATCCAAAACTAGTATAAAAATAGCTTAATATATCAGTAAGTTCAGAGAAGTATACAGGTTCAGTGAGAATAGAGGAATGCATAGAGAAAAAATTAGGAAAAATGATTAACAATGAAAAGAACACAAACATCCATTATGCAAAATAACATGTTATCAAGATTTCAGAAAATCTTTGGAGTGTATTTCTGAATATCAACATCTGATTTTTTTTCCTTGCAGGAGTCACAGGATATACTAATTTACACCATTGTTCTTAGTTGGATGGTGTCTGCACCCCAATCTGCACTGCACCCAGGATCTTGACTACATGTTGCAAATTGTAGGCACTAGCACGACAGCTACGGAGGCAGATCACGTACGCGATGACAGAAGGGCTGCTGGACGGCGTACATGACGGACGAGCATGTGCATGCCTCTATCTCAAGGAGTCACCGGCGGGAGGCCGTGTTGACCATGGTGCAAAAGCTCGGCCTCGCACCATCTTGGTCCGTGACGAGCAGCGGGAGGAGCGACTATAGACAGGAGCAGTTGAGCTCGACGTGAGGGGCGGCGAGTTTTTCTGAGCCCGCCTTGTCGCTGAAGTCCAAACCCACCTCAACTTGTTTGGAGTTAAAATAATCAGGAACACAAGTAAGGCATTAGCAGGTAACACGAACCAAGCAAACTAAACACGCACAAACTTCAACATGAAAACCACGTTTTCAATTTTTTCTATGATTTGCTAGTAGGGGATTGACATGAAGTGCACTGGAAAAATGAAGTTGAACTTTCCCAAACAACTATTCTGCACCTAGTGAATCAACGATCCATTACGTGAACATTTTTTTGCTCCTTCTTTTCATAATGAACTGAAGCTGCTACAATTTATGGACTTTTGCGGGTTTTGCTTGTCTCTTTGAGGGGTAAATTTGCAGCAACACTAGCAGTTTTTTGGTCAATTTCAGATCAACGGTTTCTAAAGAAGAGGGGAGAATGATGTTTTTCTGGTCAGGAAAATGAAGACGAGGGAAGTAGCAACACTAGCAGTTTTGCATGTTTGTCCTTCATTCTGGGCGCCGTCATGGCGACCATCTACAACATGTTCGTCGGCTGCAAACTTGAAATTTAGATGCAAGCAAAGAGCAGCTGCAAACTTGAACTATAGCGCTAGCTGGGTAGTACCTTTTGTTGAGGGAACGGTGAAGTACATCAGTAGGTGATATCCAAATTCATAAGAGAGAGAGAGAGAGGGAGAGAGAGAGCAGCAGCCTGCATCAATGGAAGAGAGCGTCGACGACAACATCTCTAAATTGTGTCTGTCAGCAGCACTATAACTTGTGTCTACGTTCTCTTCCATTGATGCTGACAGAATAATGCTGCTGCTCCTACCTTGGCGGTCGATCAAGCGGCTTGACCGTTCCACCGAGTCTGAAGCTCCGGCGATCGAAGCAAAGGAGATCGATCGATTGCCCTCACGTACCCTACAGTTGTACGTGGAAACGGAGACATGGCCAAGCATCAAGCCCCACCCACACCTGAAAATTGAAAAAGAAACAGAAACAGAAACAGAGAGTCAGAGACACACAAGCATGAGTAGAATTCAAACAAGGTGGATGCAATGGATAGATACGACCCACGCAGCCAAGACCGATCAAGCAGACCAACCGGCGTCTAGCTTACCAGATTTCAGAAGAAAGTAAGAGCACTTCCTCCCGTGATAGTGCTAGACTATAGCCTCCCCCTCTCCATTGCAGGTAGCAGCAACTTAGAGAAGATACAAGAATGAAGGTCGAGCTTTGGCCTCAGACAGGTCGCTGCTTAGGCCTCGGCAGTTCGTCGATGGCCCGAGGTGAGTGGCCATGGCGGCGTGATCCAGCAGTTGCAGCTCGAGCTTTCTCCGGCGACCTGCTGTTGCACGAGTTGTACTCCGACGGTGGCATTGCGCGGGGATGGGGGCCTTCCAGCGATGCATAGGAAGAAGTAGGGGAAGCCGTCGTCGAGCTTTCTTGCAGGGGTTGCAGTGGCTTACCGATCCAACGGCTGCCAATGTCGTGGGAACCGGCGATGGGGCAAGATCCGGCGAGCGCTCCGGCAGATCTGGGCGGGGTAGGTTGTTCCCGGCGCATCGGGGTGGGTGAACGGGCGGCGGCTGGAGGTCGCGCGCAACCCCTGCGCCTGACCAGGAGCGTTCCTGGTCGCCGGATGTGGTGGGAGGCGGCGGGGCCACGGGAGGTCCAGGAACGCCGGGGACGGGGGTGATACGTCTCCAATGTATCTATAATTTTTTATTGTTTCATGCTATTATATTCTCCATCTAGGATGTTTTATATACATTTATATGATATTTTATATGATTTTTGGGACTAACCTATTAACCTAGAGCCCAGTGCCAGTTTCTGTTTTTTCCTTATTTTTGAGTTTTACAGAAAAGGAATACCAAATGAAGTCCAATTGACGTGCTAATTTTTGGCGATTTTTTATGGACCAAAAGAAGACCTCGGAGTAAAAGAGTTGGGCCAGAAGAGTCCGGGGCCATCCACGAGGGTGGGGGGCACACCCACCCCCGAGGCACGTGGGCCTGCCTCGTGGATGACTCGGACACCTTCTTGACGTGAGACTGACGCCAGAAATTCCTATAAATACAGAAACCTTCAGAAAATAACCGAGATCGGGAGTTCCGCCACCAGAAGCCTCTGTAGCCACCGAAAACCAATCTAGACTCGTTCCGGCACCCTGCGGGAGGGGGGAATCCCTCTTCGGTGGCCATCTTCATCATCCCGACGCTCTCCATGACGAGGATCGAGTAGTTCTCCCTCGGGGCTGAGGGTATGTACCAGTAGCTATGTGTTTGATCTCTCTCTCTCTCTCTCTCTCTCGTGTTCTTGAGTCGGCACGATCTTGATGTATCGCGAGCTTTGCTATTATATTTGGATCTTATGATGTTTCTCCCCCTCTACTCTCTTGTGATGAATTGAGTTTTCCCTTTGAAGTTGTCTTATCAGATTGAGTCTTTAAGGATTTGAGAACACTTGTTGTATGTCTTGCATGTGCTTATCTGTGGTGACAATGGGATATCACGTGATCCACTCGATGTATGTTTTGGTGATCAACTTGCGAGTTCTGTGACCTCGTGAACTTATGCATAGGGGTTGGCACACGTTTTCGTCTTGACTCTCCGGTAGAAACTTTGGGGAACTCTTTGAAGTTCTTTGTGTTGGTTGAATAGATGAATCTGAGATTGTGTGATGCATATCGTATAATCATACCCATGGATACTTGAGGTGACATTGGAGTATCTAGGTGACATTAGGGTTTTGGTTGATTTGTGTCTTAAGGTGTTATTCTAGTACGAACTCTAGGATAGATTGAACGGAAAAAATAGCTTCGTGTTATTTTACTACAGACTCTTGAATAGATCGATCAGAAAGGATAACTTTGAGGTGGTTTCGTACCCTACCACAATCTCTTCGTTTGTTCTCCGCTATTAGTGACTTTGTAGTGACTCTTTGTTGCATGTTAAGGGATAATTATATGATCCAATTATATTATTATTGTTGAGAGAACTTGCACTAGTGAAAGTATGAACCCTAGGCCTTGTTTCCTAGCATTGCAATACCGTTTGTGCTCACTTTTATCATTAGTTACCTTGCTGTTTTTATATTTTCAGATTACAAAAACCTATATCTACCATCCATATTGCACTTGCATCACCATCTCTTCGCCGAACTAGTGCACCTATACAATTTACCATTGTATTGGGTGTGTTGGGGACACAAGAGACTCTTTGTTATTTGGTTGCAGGGTTGTTTGAGAGAGACCATCTTCATCCTACGCCTCCCACGGATTGATAAACCTTAGGTCATCCACTTGAGGGAAATTTGCTACTGTTCTACAAACCTCTGCATTTGGAGGCCCAACAACGTCTACAAGAAGAAGGTTGTGTAGTAGACACCAAGCTCCTTTCTGGCGCCGTTGCCGGTGAGGTTAGCGCTTGAAGGTATATCTTTAGATCTTGCAATTGAATCTTTTTGTTTCTTGTTTTATCACTAGTTTAGTTTATAAAAGAAAACTACAAAAAAATGGAATTAAGGGTACCTCATATGCTTCATCTTTTTAATGTCTTTCATGAAACTAAGGATTCCGATAATTGTGCCAAAGTGTTAGAAGATGAATGCATTAGAATGTTTGCCACTAAATCTTTGAATGATGAGCATGATTGAAATGTTATTAGTATGAACTCTTTGAATATCCATAGTACTAATGATGATTGCACTAGTCATGATGAAAATGTCTCTTATAAGCATGTCAACTTTTGTGGAATACATAGAGCTTGCAAGCACACACCATATAGGGAAGATAGATTTTGCAAGAGGCATAAGTATTTGGAAACTAAATGGTTGCAAGAAAGGCTAGATGATTGTGCTGTAAGATTCAATATTTATTGCCATCCTTGTGAACTTTGCAATGAACATGGTCATTTAAAGCTGCAATGCTATTTGTTTCATGATCGAATCGTGTCCAAAAATTGTGATAACTTGATTACCCTTGAGCATCATAAGGAGCTTAGTCTTCTTTTGGGGTATGAAGAAATGAAACGTATAACTGAGGGTATTCCAAAATTTAATCTTGATAGATTTCTTGATTTTGATCTAGAGGAAATTTATATGTATTGTGCGGTGAATTGCATTGAAAATCCTTATATTGCCAATTACATAAAGTCAAGAAAACAAATAGAAGATTAAGAGAATACTAATGAAAGGGAAGAGACTTCCCAATATTCTCCTATTATTTCTTATGATGAATCAGGTAACAAGGAGGAGCCTCCTATTCAACCAATCTCATTAATAAGGAGCTCCGAAAAGAGGATTAAACCCACACATGATGTGAAGAAGAAAAAGAAAAGATGGAGAAGCAAAGGTAAAAATGTATCCCTCCCAAATGGTCTTGCTCCTATTACTCGTTGTGATGATGATAATTGCTATACTATTGGTGCTATCCATACTATTAATGATGAGAGTGATTATGCTTATGATATGAAAAGACCCAAGCTTGGGGATGCTATGTTTGATGAGAATGACATGTTTGAGAATGTATTTGCTGCAATTAATGTTTGTCCCAAGCTTGGGGATGCTACATTTGATGAAGATGATATTTTTAGTCTCCCAAGTTTTGATGAGCAAATTTATTATGATGATAGCATGCCTCCTATGTATGATGGTTTATATTGATGAAAGTGGGTTTGGAAGAGTGTCAACTTTAGGAAGTAATGATCCCACTATTTTGGAGGGTGTTGAATCTTATTGTGACAATTATGAAAGTGGATTTGGAGAGGTCATGACTTTATTTAGTAATGATTCCACTATCTTGGAAGATGTTTCAATCGATTATGATGAGAACAAAGTTGCTACTTATGATAATTATTGTGATGATACGTATGCTATAAAAAGTAGTGATGATTATATTAAAACTTGTCATAATTATGATTACCCTTTTCATGAATATTACTCTTTTAGTGTGGAAACAATTAGTAGTATTCGAGTTTCTTATGATACTCCCACTATTCCGAATGAGAAGAATTTTGCTTATGTGGAGAGTAATAAAAGTTCTATGCTTGTAGATCATGAAAATAATGCTTTATGTAATGGTTATATTGTTGAATTAATTCATGATGCTACTGAAAATTATTATGAGGGAGGAATATACGCTTGTAGGAATTGCAATAATACCAAGTTTCCTCTCTGTGCTTAAAGTTTTGAAGTTTTGCTTGTTTTACCTTCCTATGCAAGTTGATTCTTGTTCCCACAAGTTGTTTGCTCACAAAATCTCTATGCACAGGAAGTGGGTTAGACTTAAATGTGCTAGTCATATTCTTCATGATGCTCTCTTTATGTTTCAATTCTTATCTTTTATGTGAGCATCATTGAAATCATCATGCCTAGCTAGTGGCGTTAAACGTTAGCGCTTGTTGGGAGGCAACCCAATTTTATTTTTGTTCCTTGCTTTTTGCTCCTGTTTAGAAATAACTAATCTATATAGCCTCTGTTTAGATGTGGTTTTATGCTTTTAATTAGTGTTTGTGCCAAGTAGAACCTTTGGGAAGACTTGGGTGAAGTCTTTGCGATCTTGCTGTAAAAAACAGAAACTTTAGCGCTCACGAGATTAGCTGCCATTTTTTACTGGAGAGTGATATTAAGTTGATTCTTTCCGAAGAGGATTAATAGAAAAATTCCTAAGGTCCACCAATTTATTTGAGAATTTTATGAGTTCCAGAAGTATACGTTTGATACAGATTACTACAGACTGTTCTTTTTTTGACAGATTCTGTTTTCTATGTGTTGTTTGCTTATTTTGATGAATCTATGAGTAGTATCGTAGGGTATGAACCATAGATGATTTGGAATACAGTAGATATTACACCAATATTAATTTATAATGAGTTCACAACAGTACCTAAGTGGTGATTTATTTTCTTATACTAACAGAGCTTACGAGTTTTTTTGTTAAGTTTTGTGTTGTGAAGTTTTCAAGTTTTGGGTAAAGATTCGATGGACTATGAAATAAGGAGTGGCAAGATCCTAAGCTTGGGGATGCCCCGGAAGGCATCCCCTCTTTCGTATTCGTTCATCGGTAACTTTACTTGGAGCTATATTTTTATTCACCACATGATATGTGTTTTGCTTGGAGCGTCATTTTATTTTCTTCGGTTTTGCTTGTTGTTTGGATAAAATACCAAGATCTGAAATTCTTAAATGTTAGATAGTCTTCATATAGTTGCATAATTATTCAAACTACTCATTGATCTCCGCTTATACCTTTCGGAGTAGTTTGTCATTTGCTCTAGTGCTTCACTTATATTTTTTTAGAGCACGGCGGTGGTTTTATTTTGAAGAAATAGATGAACTCTCATGCTTCACTTTTATTATTTTGAGAGTCTTTAGAACAACATGGTAATTTTATTGGGTTATGAAACTAGTCCTAATATGATAAGGATTCAATATGGGTACAATAAAAACTTTCATATAAAGTGAATTGAACACTATGAGAAGTTTGATACTTGATGATTGTTTTGAGATATAAAGATGGTGATATTAGAGTCATGCTAGTTGAGTAGTTGTGAATTTGAGAAATACTTGTGTTAAAGCTTGTGATTCCCGTAGCATGCATGTATGGTGAACCGTTATGTGATGAATTCGGAGCATGATTTATTTATTGATTGTCTTCCTTATGAGTGGCGGTCGGGGACGAGCGATGGTATTTTCCTACCAATCTACCCCCTAGGGGCATGCGCATAGTACTTTGTATCGATAACTAATAGATTTTTGCAATAAGTATGTGAGTTCTTTATGACTAATGTTGAGTCCATGGATTATACGCACTCTCACCCTTCCACCATTGCTAGCCTCTCTTGTGCCGCGCAACTTTCGCCGGTACCATATCACCCACCATTACCTTCCTCAAAACAGCCACCATACCTACCTATTATGGCATTTCCATAGCCATTCCGAGATATATTGCCATGCAACTTTCCACTGTTCCGTTTATTATGACATGCTCCATCATTTTCATATTGCTTTGCATGATCATGTAGTTGACATCGTATTTGTGGCAAAGCCACCGTTCATAATTCTTTCATACATGTCACTCATGAGTCATTGCACATCCTGGTACACCACCGGAGGCATTCATATAGAGTCATATTTTGTTCTAGTATCGAGTTGTAATTCTTGAGTTGTAAGTAAATAAAAGTGTGATGATCATCATTATTAGAGCATTGTCCCAGTGAGGAAAGGATGATGGAGACTATGATTCCCCCATAAATCGGGATGAGACTCTGGGCGAAAAATAAAAGAAAAGAGAAAAAAGAGGCCAAAAAAGAGAAGGCCCAAAAAAACAAAACAAAAAAAACAACAAAAAAATGAGAGAAAAAGAGAGGAGGGGCAATGCTACTATCCTTGTACCACACTTGTGCTTCAAAGTAGCACCATGATCTTCATGATAGAGAGTCTCCTATGTTATCACTTTCATACACTAGTGGGAATCTTTCATTATAGAACTTGGCTTGTATATTCCAATGACGGGCTTCCTCAAAATGCCCTAGGTCTTCGTGAGCAAGCGAGTTGGATGGACACCCACTTAGTTTCTTTTTGAGCTTTGATACACTTATAGCTCTAGTGCATCCGCTGCATGGCAATCCCTACTCACTCACATTGATATCTATTGATGGGCATCTCCATACCCCGTTGATACGCCTAGTTGATGTGAGACTATGTTCTCCTTTTTGTCTTCTCCACAACCACCATTCTATTCCACCTATAGTGCTATGTCCATGGCTCACGCTCATGTATTGCGTGAATATTGAAAAAGTTTGAGAACATCAAAAGTATGAAACAATTGCTTGGCTTTTCATCGGGGTTGTGCATGATTTAAATATTTTGTGATGAAGATAGAGCATAGCCAGACTATATGATTTTGTAGGGATAACTTTCTTTGGCCATGTTATTTTGAGAAGACATGATTGCTTTGTTAGTATGCTTAAAGTATTATTATTTTTATGTCAATATTAAACTTTTGTCTTGAATCTTATGGATCTTAATATTCTTGCCACAATAAATAAGATTACATTGATAAATATGTTAGGTAGCATTCCACATCAATTTTTTTTTGTCATTTACCTACTCGAGGACGAGCAGGAATTAAGATTGGGGATGCTTGATACGTCTCCAGCGTATCTATAATTTTTTATTGTTCCATGCTATTATATTATCCATCAAGGATGTTTTATATGCATTTATATGCTATTTTATATGATTCTTTGGGACTACCCTATTAACCTAGAGCCCAGTGCCAGTTTCTTTTTTTCCTTATTTTTGAGTTTTATAGAAAAGGAATACCAAACGGAGTCCAATTGACGTGCCAATTTTTGACCATTTTTTAAGGACCAAAAGAAGACATCGGAGTAAAAGAGTTGGGCCAGAAGAGTCTGGGGCCGTCCATGAGGGTGGGGGCGCGCCCACCCCCCAAGCGCGTGGGCCTGCCTCGTGGACGACTCGGGCACCTTCTTGACGTGAGACCGATGCTAAAAATTCCTATAAATACAGAAAACTCCAGAAAATAACCGAGATCAGGAGTTCCGCTGCCAGAAGCCTCTATAGCCATCGAAAACCTATCTAGACCCATTTCGGCACCCTGCCGGAGGGGGGAATCCCTCTCCGGTGGCCATCTTCATCATCCCGACGCTCTCCATGACGAGGAGGGAGTAGTTCTCCCTCGGGGCTGAGGGTATGTACCAGTAGCTATGTGTTTGATCTCTCTCTCTCTCTCATGTTCTTGAGTCGGCACGATCTTGATGTATCGTGAGCTTTGCTATTATATTAGGATCTTATGATGTTTCTCCCCCTCTACTCTCTTGTGATGAATTGAGTTTTCCCTTTGAAGTTATCTTATCAGATTGAGTCTTTAAGGATTTGAGAACACTTGTTGTATGTCTTGCATGTGCTTATCTGTGGTGACAATGGGATATCATGTGATCCACTTGATGTATGTTTTGGTGATCAACTTGCGACTTCCATGACCTCGTGAACTTATGCATAGGGGTTGGCACACGTTTTCGTCTTGACTCTCCGGTAGAAACTTTGGGGCACTCTTTGAAGTTCTTTGTGTTGGTTGAATAGATGAATCTGAGATTGTGTGATGCATATCGTATAATCATACCCACGGATATTTGAGGTGACATTGGAGTATCTAGGTGACATCAGGGTTCTGGTTGATTTGTGTCTGAAGGTGTTATTCTAGTATGAACTCTAGGATAGATTGAACGGAAAGAATAGCTTCGTGTTATTTTACTATGGACTCTTGAATAGATCAATCGGAAAGGATAACTTTGAGGTGGTTTCGTACCCTACCATAATCTCTTCGTTTGTTCTCCGCTATTAGTGACTTTGGAGTGACTCTTTTTTGGATGTTGAGGGATAGTTATATGATCCAATTATGTTATTATTGTTGAGAGAACTTGCACTAGTGAAAGTATGAACCCTAGGCCTTGTTTCCTAGCATTGTAATACCGTTTGTGCTCACCTTTATCATTAGTTACCTTGCTGTTTTTATACTTTCAGATTACAAAAACCTATATCTACCATCCATATTGCACTTGTATCACCATCTCTTTGCCGAACTAGTGCACCTATACAATTTACCATTGTATTGGGTGTGTTGGGGACACAAGAGACTCTTTGTTATTTGGTTGCAGGGTTGTTTGAGAGAGACCATCTTCATCCTACGCCTCCCACGGATTGATAAACCTTAGGTCATCCACTTGAGGGAAATTTGCTACTGTCCTACAAACCTCTGCACTTGGAGGCCCAACAACGTCTACAATAAGAAGGTTGTGTAGTAGACATCAGGGGGGCCGGCAGCGGGGGCGGTTGGTGGCCAGGGTGGGAAGCAGCGCTGGCGGCGTGATGCAGTTCGATGGATCGAGGGAGGTGAGGTGAGGGAATCGTGGGAGGGGGTGGATGGGCTTTTTTTTCTCTTGTACTGGTTCTGGAGTTCGGGAGGTCCTGTCTGCACCCTTATAGGGTGATCGTGATCCAAATAACTATTCTAATCCTGGGATTAGAATAGTGTTGTCCTATATATATATCCACTCGGATATAGGTTTTCATAAAGTATTATTGTTGACATTACCCTTGAGGTAAAAGGTTGGGAGGCAAAACTATAAGCCCCTATCTTTCTCTATGTCCGATTGAAGCTTTGAACCCATAAGTATCGCGTTAGTGTTATCAATTGTGAAAGACTAAATGATAGTTGAGTATGTGGACTTGCTGAAAAGCTCTTATATTGACTCTTTCCGATGTTATGATAAATTGCAATTGCTTCAATGACTGAGATCATAGTTTGTTAGTTTTCAATAAAGTTTCTGATTCATACTTTACCTTGTGAACAAATTGTGACTTTAGCATAAGAAATTATATGACAATGTATGTTGTTGTTCTAAAGATGATCATGATGCCCTCATGTCCTTATTTTATTTTATTTTATTTTATTTTATCGACACCTCTATCTCTAAACATGTGGACATATTTTTCGATTTCGGCTTTCGCTTGAGGACAAGCGAGGTCTAAGCTTGGGGGAGTTGATACGTCCATTTTGCATCATGCTTTCATATTGATATTTATTGCATTATGGGTTGTCATTACACATTATATCACAATACTTATGCCTTTTCTCTCTTATTTTACAAGGTTTACATTAAGAGGGAGAATGCTGGCAGCTGGAATTCTGGACTAGAAAAGGAGCAAACATTAGAGACCTATTCTGCAGAACTCCAAAAGTCCTGAAACTTCACGGAGAATTATTTTGGAATATATAAAAAATATTGGGTAAAGAAAGCACCAGAGGGGGTCAGCAGCCAGCCACAAGGGTGGGGGTGTGCCCTACCCCCCTAGGCATGCCCCCTGCCTTGTGGGCCACCTGGCAGGCCCCCGATGCCCATCTTCTGCTATATGATGTGTTTTGACCTGGAAAAAAAATTAGAAGGAAGCTTTCAGGATGAAGTGCCAGGCAGAACCTGGGCAGAACCAATCTAGGGCTCCGGCAAAGCTGTTCTGTCGGGGAAACTTCCCTCTGGGAGGGGGAAATCAAAGCCATCGTCATCACCAATGATTCTCTCAACGAGAGGGGGTCAGTCTCCATCAACATCTTCACCAGCACCATCTCCTCTCAAACCCTAGTTCATCTCTTGTATCCGATCTTTGTCTCAAAACCTCAGATTGGTACCCGTGGGTTTCTAGTAGTGTTGATTACTCCTTGTAGTTGATGCTAGTTGGTTTATTCGGTGGAAGATCATATGTTCAGATCCTTAATGATAATTAATACTCCTCTGATTATGAACATGAATATGCTTTGTGAGTAGTTACGTTTGTTCCTAAGGACATGGTAGAAGTCTTGTTATAAGTAATCATGTGAATTTCGTATTCGTTCGATATTTTGATGAGATGTATGTTGTCTCTCCTCTAGTGGTGTGATAACTCACAAGTATAGGGGACCGCAACAGTTTTTGAGGGTAGATTATTCAACCCAAATTTATAGATTCGACACAAGGGGAGCCAAATTTTTTTTGCAAGTATTAGCAACTGAGTTATCAATTCAATCACACCTGGAGATTAATTATCTGCAGCAAAGTGATCAGTAACACAGTAAAATGATATCTTCGATAGTAGTGGTAGCAGCAACACTAACGGGAACAGTGATAGTAATAGTTTTGTAGCAGTGTTATACAATAGTAATAGAAGCAGTAGTAACTTAGCAAGATCAATATGTAGGAAAATCATAGGCATTGGATCCGTGATTTGTTGGATGATATTCGTCATGTGACAGTTACAAACTAGGGCGATACGACACTAGCTCCAGTTCATAAATATAATGTAGGCATGCATTCCATAAATAGTCATATGTGCTTATGAAAAGAACTTGTATGGCATCTTTTGTCCTACCCTCCCGTGACCGCGGGGTCCATAAGGAAACTAAGAAATATTAAGGCCTCCTTTTAATAGAGTACCGGAACAAAGCATTAGCACATAGTGAACACATGAACTCATCAAATTACGGTCATCACTGGAAAGTATACTGCATATTGTCACTACACACTTTACGGATCATAACACGTAATAGGTGACTATGACTTGCAAGATCGGATCTAGAACATAGATATAATAGTGATAAAGTAAATGGCTCACGTATGAATTCATGGCACCCGATCCCAAAGTGTCAAGCATTAAGCATAGCAAAGTCATAACAACATCAATCTCAGAACATGTGGATACTAGGGATCAAGCCCTAACAAAACTAACTCGATTACATGATGAATCTCATCCAACTCCTCACCGACCAGCGAGCCTATGAAGGAATTACTCACTCCCGATGGAGAGCATCATGGAATTGGTGATGGAGGAGGGTTGGTGATGACGAAGACCGAAGATTCCCCTCTCCGGAGCCCCAAACAGACTCAGATCTGGCCTCCCGATGAAGAACGGGGGGTTCCTCCCTGATTTTTCTCCGAAAATAGGATTTTATAGCGTCGGAGCTAGGGTCTGCGAGGCCACCAGGTGGGCATAACCCACCAGGGTGCACCTGGAGGGGGGCGCGCCCTGGTGGGTTGTGCTCACCCAGGGGGGCCCTCTAGTGGTTCTTGCCTCCAGTATTTTTCTTTATTTATATAAAAAATCCTCACAAAGTTTCGTTCCAATCCGAGAACTTTTATTTCTTCACAAAAACAACTCCATGGTAGTTCTGCTAAAAATAACGTCAGTCCGGGTTAGTTTCACTCAAATCATACAAATTAGAGTCCAAAACAAGAGGAAAGCGTTAGGAAAAGTAGATACGACGGAGATGTATCAACTGCCCCAAGCTTAAACATTTGCTTGTCCTCAAGCAATTCCGTTGATAAAATGAAAGTGAAAAATAAAAACTTTTACGAACTCTTTTTCTCTTGTTTACATAAATAAGCTTAAGTAGCACCCAGGTTTTCAGCAAAGATCATGACTAACCATGTCAATAGTAACTCTTAGAAATTATATTAACTTAGATCAATAACATAAACAACTAGAGAGCAATAATAAGATATCTCAAATATCAACGCTTTGTCAAAACAACCATGATATAATATGACAACAGTGGTATCTTGCTAGCCCTTTCTGAGACCACCAAACATAAATGCAGAGCACCTCCAAAGTTCAAGCAGCGACTAAACATTGCAATTCATGGTCGAAAAGATCCAGTCATGCTAACACCCAACATTCACTACACACAATGCATGAGCATGACAACAATGCTCTCAGATCTGGCGCTTACTAGATAAGGTGATGACTCAACATGAAAGTAAATAGATAGTCCTCGCAGAGGGAAGCAGGGATTTGCAGAGGTGCCAGAGCTCAGGTTTTAAAAACAGAGGTGAATGCAAATTTGAGAAATTCACCCTTCTTGTTTACTTCGCGACCATTAGTTATCGATATCTTCCATGCAAAACACATTAGTAGTGGTTCCCAAGCAATAAAGTAAAGGTTATTACTCCGTAGGAGTTTGTGTTTGATTATTTGTAAGCTATTTTCTCTTTACAGTTGGGACTGGGAATCCCTATTACCGCGCCTCTCATGCAAGGACAAGTGAATAAACACTCGTCATGAGAATAACCCGTTTAGCATGGAACATACTGACTACCTCATGTCACTCTGTGAAAAATCTAGGCACACAAAAAGGATATATTTATTTGAAGTTTTTAGAGGTGGCACATGCAAATTTACTTAGGACGGCAGGTAATACCGCATATAGGTAGGTATGGTGGACTCGTCTAAAATCACTTGGGTTTCATGATTTTGATGCACAAGCAGTATTTTCGCTTAGTACAGGCGAAGGCTAGCAATTAGGTTGGGAAGCGGTCGGCTAGAGAGCAACAATGGTCATGATCATACATTATGCATAATAGACGTTGGGTATCAGCACGAGTAGGATATGGACACCATGAACATAAATATCATAAAGGCTATGTTGGTTTTGATTCAACTACATGCATGAATATGTGCCAAGTCAAACCACTCGAACATTCAAAGGAGGATACCATGTGATCATACTACATCACAATCATTTTAACGCAATGTTGACATCCAAGATAAATCATTATCCACTCCTAGCTACTTATGCATGGCATGAGAAACTATAATCTCTAATTGTCATTGCAAACATGTTTGATCATAATAGGCTGAATCATGGATACTAAGTTAAACATATTTAGAAAAATAGAGCAAGTTGAGTTCATACCCGTTTCTCTCTGCCACAGCCAGCTCATCAAATATCGTCATTATTGCCTTTCACTTGCACGACTGAACGATATGAAAATAATAATAGTGCAAGAGTGTCATGGACTAAGCTGGAATCTACAAACATTTTATTCAAAAGGAGAAGACAAGGTAATATGGGCTCTTTGTTAGATCAACAATAATGCATATAAGAGCCACTCAACATTTTCATCGTGGTCTTCTCCTCGGTATGACTCAATAGAAAGAAAAATAAATTCAGAGAAACACACTAAAATGTTTTTGGAGTTTTTAGTTTTTCTTGAACGAACAAATAAAAGGGAAAAGAAAAAATGAGAAAGACTATTTACATGGGAAAGCTCCCAACAAGTAAAAGAAGAATAAGGAAATCTTTTTGAGTTTTATTTTTAGATACAACAGCTAACTACACTAGAAATGAAAAGCAAAAAGAAGCAGGAAATATTTTTGTAATTTCTCAAAGTTTTTCAAACACACAAGAAGAAAGCGAGAAAATAAATCTAACATGGATAATACAATGAAAAATTGTGGACACCGACAACTGGAATGAAATGTGTGAACATGAATGTAATGTTGGTGGAAATACGTACTCCCCCAAGCTTAGGCTTTTGGCCTAACTTGGTAATCAGTCAGTAGCCTGCATAATGGTCGGAGTGATAGCTCATGGAAGCTCTCTGTGTAGATGCATCAGTCTGTCGTGCAGCCACAACTACCGCGTTATGAGCTCAGACCTCGCTCTCCAGAACAAAATATCTTCCCTTACTGTGAACATCAAAGAGAGCAGGTGCAGGCAAATATGTGTCCACAACAGAACTTTTATTAAACAACAAGTTGTAAGTGAAGTCATGGGGTTCACCACTAAGGATCTTATGACATTTCATAGCATCAAATTCCAAGTACTGCATGGGTAAAATAGGGTCATGAGGCCAAGGTGAAACACCCAACTCTCTTGCTAAGCGTGTGGCATAAATTCCACCATAAAAATATCCACTACCAGCGTTGTGTTGCAACCTATGTGCAACAATCGCTCCAAGGTTATAACTTTTTTCACCAGTGGGAGCGGTGCGTATGAGGCTCAAGTCATGAGCACAGAGTGTACTATAATCTTGTTTACCTACAATACATTTTCCATTAAATAATGCAAAGTACTGGATTGAGGGAAAATGAATGCTCTTTAATCTACCCCGCGTCACTCCCCTAGTCTCACCACAGCAAAGTCTAGTCAAGAATATCTCAAACTCAGATCTTGGTGGTCCGTCAAGCAAACCCCAGAATGTGATTTTGTAGCAGTAGGCAAATCTCTCTAGAGATATGGTAAATTGATTTTCATACAGTTTAAATGACACCCTAGACTCACGGGGATGGAATTTAAATCCTTTGGTAAATGATTCGGTGAGGTTGAGGTGTTGGTTGCACTTATCTAAAATGTAGGGACCGAGTTCGGCATTGTGAACATACTGCTGAAATTCTTCCTTAATGCCTACACGCACCATATAATCGTTGCATGGCCATAAGCATGTTTTGGTGGTGGCATCTCATATGGAACTTTCACTTAATTCAACATAAGACCGACGAGCGGAGCTGCTACTAGAAAATGCCTCCAAGGATTTCCTCCTCAAAGAACTCCTTCCAGAGAGGTTCATCATATTCACGTACAATTTTCTGAAAAATTTTGGGCCACAAAAATTTGTTAACAAAACTTCACAAGATGGAAAGTGACTACTCATAGGGATGCATAGAGGCCATAGCAAGCATTCAAACTACTTAGAACTCTAAGAATTCAACATGCAAGCTCATCTACAGAAGCACCAAGAGTAACTAATTATTCAAAATACAAACCACTAAACCAAAAACTAATTTGACCAATGGAGGAGTCACATACCAAGCAACAATCCCCCGAAACAGTTTCAGAAATGGAGCTTCGAGCAAAGAGATCGAAATCCGCGGGTTCGGGAGCAAGAACATGAGAGAGAGAGAGCAATGGTGATTTTTTCTGGAGGTAGGTGGTGATGTTGGCTGAAGAGATAAGTCAGGGGGCCCACGTGGGGACCACAACCCACCAGGGCATGCCTGGGGGTCCTGGCGCGCCCTGGTGGGTTGTGGCCACCTGGTGCACCTCCCTCTGATGTTATTTGCACCAAAAATTCTTAAATATTCAGAAAAAATCATATTAAATTTTCAAAGCATCCTGAGAACTTTTATTTTGGGTCATTTTTTTATTGCACCGGAAATTCAGAAAACAGACAAAACATGGCATTTTATTTTATTTAACTAATAAAAACAGAAAACAAAAGGTAGGGACAGAAGGTAGTGCTCACTAAATTCATCAACTTCATACCTCTAAAAAATGATTCATTAATAAGGTTGATCAAGTCTCATTAACAACCACTTCTGATTAGCATGAAACCGAAGAATTTTTGTAGAACACTAAGTTACCTCAACGGGGATATGAATGTCCCCAACAATAAGCATTTCGTATTTCCTTTTCGCATTATGTAGAGGTAGTTGGAAACTTCCAATAGTGATTGTCGGAGATTTTTCAATAGCATTAATACCATTCACTTGGAATTGTTTCTTCGAAAAGTGCACCGTATGCTCATTACCATTGATATGAAAAGTGACCTTGCTTTTATTGCAATCAATAATATCCCTGCAGTATTCAAGAAGGGTCTACCAAGGATAATCGACATGTTGTCATCCTTGGGCATCTCAAGTATAACAAAGTTAGTCAAAATAGGAACATTAGCAACAACAACGGGCACATCCTCACAAATACCGATAGATATGGCAGTTGATTTATCAGCCATTTGCAAAGATATTTCAGTAGGTGTGAGTTTATTCAAATCAAGTCTTTTATATAAAGAGAAAGGCATAACACCAACACCAGCTCCCAAATCACATAAAGCAGTTTTCACATAGTTTCTTTTGATGGAGCAAGGTATAGTGGGGATTCCCAGATCTCCAAGTTTTTTAGGTACTCCATCTTTAAAAGTATAATTAGCAAGCATGGTGGAGATTTCAGCTTTCGGTATTTTTCTCTTGTTGGTGATGATGTCTTTCATGTACTTTGCATAAGGAGGCATTTTCAAGATATCAGTCAAACGAGTACGCAAAAGACTGGCCTAATCATTTCAGCAAAGCGTTCAAATTCTTCATCATCTTTCTTCTTAGTTGACTTAGGTGGAAAGGGCATAGGTTTTCGAACCCATGGTTCTCTTTCCTTACCATGTTTTCTAGCAAAAAAGTCTCTTTTATCATATCTTTTATTCTTAGGTTGTGGGTTATCAAGATCAACTGTTGGTTCTATCTCAACATCATTGTCTGGTTCTTTATTATTTGTTTGAGTATCTTCACGAACCTCATAATTATCTTTTTCATTATTAGAAGGTGAGTGTTCACTACCAGATTGAGTTTCAGCATCAGAGATAGAAACTTCATTATCATTATCAGGTGGTTTTTCTACTTCAGGTTCACTAGAGGCATGCAAAGTCCTATCATTTTTCCTTTTCTTTTTAGAAGGACTATGTGCATCAGTGGTAACCCATTGAGAGTCTTGTTCAATTCTTCTTGGTTGTCCCTTAGGATAAAGTGGTTCCTGAGTCGTCCTACCTCCTCTAGTCATTACTCTAACAACATGATCATTGATATTATTATTCATCTCATCTAACAACTCTCTTTGAGATTTAGTAACTTGTTCTAACTAAGTTTGAACCATAGAAGCATGTTTCCCCACACCTCTAACATCATTTGAGATTCTAAATAACAAGTCACTCAAGCGGGCAATCATATCAGAATTGTATTTCAATTGTTTCATAACATTTGCATTGAAGTGATCCTGCTTTCTAATGTAATTTTCAAACTCTTAAAGGCATTGGCTAGGGTGCATATTGTAAGGATTATCATTATCATTGAATTTCATTAGATAATTTACCTCTACCACCTTAGGTGGTGGTGGTGTATCAAGCCCATGTATTTCTTCAATAGGAGGTAAATTTTTGACATCCTCAGCTTTAATACCTTTTTCTCTCATAGATTTCTTTGCCTCTTGCATATCTTCAGGACTAAGATATAAGATACCCCTCTTCTTCAGAGTGGGTTTAGGAGGTGGTTTAGGAAGAGTCCAATCATCATAATTTTTCAATATGTTATTCAATAATTCTTCATCTTGCCCAATAGTTTGTTCCCTGAAAACACAACTATCTAGGAAGTCCCTAGAAGCATCGGTTAGTCCATTACAGAAGATATTGAGTATTTCATTTTTCTTAAGAGGATGATCGGGCAAAGCATTAAGCAATTGGAGAAGCCTCCACCAAGCTTGTGGGAGACTCTCTTCTTCAATTTGCACAAAGTTAAATATTTCCTGTAAGGCAGCTTGTTTCTTATGAGCAGGGAAATGTTTTTCAGAGAAGTAATAAATCATGTCCTGGGGACTACGCACACAACCAAGAGCAAGAGTATTGTACCAAGCTTCAGCATCACCCTTTAATGAGAATGAAAATAATTTGAGAATATAATAATAGCGAATTTTCTCATCATGAGCAAAAAGGGTGGCTATGTCATTCAACTTAGTAAGATGTGCCACAACAGTTTCAGTTTCATATCCATGGAAAGGATCAGATTATGTCGGCGTTCTGGGACCGGGGGTGACCAGACTTGCCTGCCTGCGGCCCGTGGCATGGCTCCATCGACGGACCGGTACGGCCCAGCTTTAGCAGCAACAACTCAAGACCCTCACGAGGGGCCAAGCCTCGCAAGGCGGATGACACCAATACCTCCCTCGGGGCAGCCTCGCTAGGCTGGCTCCTGAGGAGCAAAGATATCTATGTAGGGTGCACCTCGCGAGGTCCGCGTGATGTGAGCCACGACGACCAAGGCCAGGCGGGCGCTAGCGGGCGCAGTGTACCAGTTCCCTCTTTGGTGCTAAGGAGGCAAGCGCAGGCGCGGGGTACCGCGACATTAGGCAAAGGTTTCCATATCGGTGCAACAAGACCAAGACCGCCAGGACAACAGGACGAAGGTCATCGCGGAGCCCACAGTAGCGTCACCACTAGAGCCTTTTGCAGGCGAAGACTACTTTTGTCAAGATAGCTCGTACTAGTTGTCTCCCTTCAAACTTGGCTGTTGTGGGATCCCTTCTCGCCTACATTTGGGAAGAGGACCAAGGCCACTATAAATAGGGCTTAGCAACCACCGTAGAATGGATGGATCATTCAGACCATCCTCACACCCACCAGCTCGTCGAGCTCAAGAACACCTCACCTCCCAAGGCTGTTTGTCCATTGTACTAGTTCATCCTCAGCCCCTCAAGGCAATCCACCATAAAGATGGAGTAGGGTATTACACCGCAAGGTGACCCAAACTAGGATAAATCTCAATGTCTCTCGTCCTTTGGGTTTGTCGAGCTAGGCCGTGGGATCGTTAGTGAGCGAGCTAGGGAGAAGCAGTTGTTCATTGTCCAAGAAACCCGCAAGATGCAGGACGCTGGTGTCATTAGGGAGGTGCGATACCCAGAATGGCTGGCGAACCCGGTCGTGGTACCTAAAAAGGTGGGAAGGAACGCATGTGCGTCGACTTCACCAAACTCAACAAGGCATGTCGTCAAGACCCCTTCCCGCTGCCGCGCATCGACCAGATCATCGACTCCACTGCCGAATGCAACCTGCTATGCTTCCTGGATGCATTCTCAGGGTATCACCAAATCAAGATGGCGGTGCAGGATGTCGAGAAGACAGCCTTCCTGACCCCATGTGGGGTGTATTGCTACACCTGCATGCCCTTCGGGCTATGCAACACCGGGGCAACCTTCCAACTACTCATGCACATCGCTCTGGGCCAGCAGCTCGGGAGGAATGTTGAGGCCTACGTCGATGACATAGTGGTGAAATCTCGGGAGGCAGGGACCCTCATCTAGGACCTAGAAGAGACGTTCGCCAGCATGTGCAAGGTGGACCTGTGGCTCAACCCATAGAAATGCATGTTCGGCGTCCCCTACGGCAAGTTGTTGGGCTTTCTGGTGTCACGTAGGGGGATTGAGGCAAACCCGGAGAAGGTCAAGGCGATATAAAGGATGAACCCGCCACAAACCCTTAAGGAAATGCAGAAGCTGTCGGGCTGCGTGACCGCGCTAGGGCGCTTCATCTCCAAGCTGGGGGAGCGTGCCCTCCCATTCTTTCAGCTGGTGAAGAAGAAGGGACCGTTTGAGTGGACTCCGGAGGCTGATGCCGCATTCCAAGATCTCAAGAAATACCTCACCAGCCCGCCGGTGATGGTGGCGCTGCGTCCACCCAAGCCCTTGGTGCTCTGCCTGGCCGCCACACCTCACTCAGCCAGTGCGGCGCTGGTGGCCATCAGGAAGGAGCACCAGCCCAAGGGCCTACCACACGACCCCGTGCGCTCGATCAAGGTGGTGAAGCTTTGAGGCGACACTCCTGAGGCCCTTGCCGCGCCAACAGGCAACCAAGCTCCTGAGGCCCACCAGCCTCAGGAGGTGACTCCACCGCAGGAGGTCTCAGACTACACCGACGACCTTGCCCTTGTCGAGCACCCGGTGTACTTCGTTAGCATGGTACTGCAGGACACGGGAGCAAGCTACCCCATGCCACAGAAGCTCTTGCTTGCGCTCCTCGTCGCCTCGCGCAAGCTGCGCCACTACTTCCAAGGGCACCCCATCAAGGTCGTTTCGGCCTACCCACTAGAGAGGGTACTCCGGAGCCCCAATGCTGTAGGTGGAGTCGCCGAATGAAAAATCGAGCTACAGGCATTTCACCTGGAGTTCAGCACCACCAGGGTCATCAAGGGGGCAGCGCTCACCGACTTCTGGTAGAATGGGCCGATGCCCCGGGACCAGAGGCAGACGAGGACCGGACGCTCTCACCAGGAGATGAAGCACCAGACAACTGGGTCATGTACTTCGACGGCGCCTTCGCACGGCAGGGCGCTAGGGCTGGAGCCATGTTCATTACGCCTACTCAAGACAAGCTCTACTACATCGTGCAACTCTGCTTCCAACACGGTGAAAAGGTCTCCAACAACATCGTGGAGTACAAAGGCTTGATCGCTGGCCTCAAGGCCGCAGCCGCTTTGGGCGTGAAGCGCCTCACCATCAAAGGCGACTCTCAGCTCCTCGTCAACTTCTCCAACAAAGTGTACAAGTCCTCAGCAGCCCCTCCTATTGCGGAGCCAGCACTGCCTCAGGAGGAGCTCCCGCCAGCACCAACCTCGGGGGCCCCGGCCTGCGGCCCGACCTCAGGAGTGCGCCTGCTCCATGCGCTCGAGCGTCAGGAGGGGTGCTGGACTGAAGAATTCAAGGCGTACCTACTTCAGGGGACCCTGCCGGAGAAGGAAGAAGACACCAAACGAGTAGCTCGGCAGGCCACAACCTATTGCATTCGGGACGGTGAGCTTTACCAGAAACGACCAAACGATGTTTCCTTGTGATGCATCTCCAGGGAACAAGGGCACGAGTTGTTAGCCAACATACACGGCGGAGACTATGGGCATCATTCCTCATCACGCACCCTTGTGGGCAAGGCGTTCCGCAGCGGATTCTACTGGCCCACGGCGCTCACCGACGCGGCCGAGCTGGTGAGATCATGTGAAGCCTGCCAGTTCCACACCAAGCTAATCCACCAGCCTGTCAGGGCCTCCAGAGCATCCCACTCTCGTGGTCGTTTGCGGTCTGGGGGCTGGACATCTTGGGTCCGTTCCCCCGAGC
Organism: Triticum urartu; assembly: GCF_003073215.2. Lineage (NCBI taxonomy): Eukaryota > Viridiplantae > Streptophyta > Magnoliopsida > Poales > Poaceae > Triticum > Triticum urartu. The sequence continues at coordinate 347,945,628 of NC_053025.1, forward strand.
GCCCGGGGGCTACCGCTATCTCTACGTCGCCATCGACAAGTTCACCAAATGGGCGGAGGTGGAAGCAGTCTGCACCATCCCGGCCGGCTCAGCGGTCAAGTTCATCAAGGGCCTCGTGAGCCGCTTCGGAGTCCCTAACCGCATCATCATCGATAAAGGCTCGCAATTCACTAGCAACCTCTTCAAAACATATTGTTCTAACCTTGGAACGCAGATATGCTATGTCTCAGTAGCACACCCGAGGAGCAACGGCCAGGTTGAGCGCACCAACGCGGATGTCCTGAGGGGCCTCAAGACAAGAACCTTCAAGAAGAAGCTCGAGGCCTGAGGCAGGGGCTGGCTCGATGAGCTCCAGTCCGTGTTGTGGTCCGTCCGCACCACTGCGACCAAGCCGACCGGCCAAACTCCATTCTTCCTCATCTACGGAGCTGAAGCGGTTCTCCCGCATGAGGTCAGGCATCTCTCCGCGTGGGTCTTGGCGTTTGACGAGGCGCGCCAGGATGCCGAGCGGAGGATGGACCTCATGCTAGGGGAGGAACTCCGCCGTCAAGCCTTGCTCCGAGCGGCAAGGTACCAGCAGGCACTACGGCGGTACCACTGCCGCAGCGTTCGCTCCAGGATGCTCGAGGTGGGAGATCTTGTCCTACGGCGGGTGCTCTCCAGGGAAGGGCTGCATAAGCTCTCACCCATGTGGGAGGGCCTGTTTAGGGTTGCCCGCGTCTCCAGGCCTGGCGTCGCGCGCCTGGAGACGTAGGATGGGATCCCCATCCAGAACGCCTAGAACATTCAGCACCTCCGGAGGTTCTACCCATGAAGCAAGGCCCCTTTCCTGTGAAGGCCTCCGCTCGTGACACTCTCACATAATAATGAGTGGGGCTGTACATGCCCCGGAGTCTCCAGAGTGCTGCCCTCTGGCCTCGAGGGCTCCCTCCCACGTCCTAGTGGCAGCACTTAGCTCCGCGCTGGTGAGAAGACTAGACTAGGTGCCGAACGCGGTTGTTCATTTGCTTTCTGTATCTGGTTTGCAACCTTTTAATGAATTTGGAGTTCGCATGCTTTCAGTTGCCTCGCCGACTTCCCTCTCTGTTACCTCTTTTGTGTTTTGGTCCTGGTTCTGGAGGAGCGGCAGTTTCCCGTCGCTCCTTCTTGCACGTCTCGCACGTGGGGGCTGGGCAGGTGTGTGCGTGCGACGGGCTCGCCCCGCGCAGCAAACACACTTCGCCATAGCCCCACTCCTTCGGAGCTTCGCCTTTTTCTATCCTCGCGAGATGCCCTCGAGCAAGCTCTTGATGTCCATACCCCCGGGTACTGCGATGCGGTGCACTAAGCCACGACGGGCTCACACCCGAGGGCTCGCGCAAAAAAGAATAGGACACCTGGCAGAGCTTTCTAACGACCCTGTAACCTCGTGACACCCCCTGAGGTCGGAGACTCCTGAGCCGACAGCAAGAAGGGCCTCACCAGATACTGGGATGCGCGCCATCACGGGGAGGGGAACTACCACAAGCGTATCAAGCTAAGTATCCTACTGTACGCATCGGAGCAATAAGCATAACATAGCAGCATAAATACCATAGTTCATTACACGCCCCAGCAGGGCCCCATGCTTGTTTTTTAAAATGCAGGGAGAAAGGGAAGGATAAACAAAAGCGGCACGCACAACCGCGGCAGCACATGAGGGTTGGCTCCAAGAGCCCCCCGGACTCAGCCGGAGCCCTCCTCACGCTTCACCAGCGCGTGGCGGGACGACCCGCCGCCGTCCTCGAAGCGAGCCGGCGGCGTGGTGGCTGGTTGTAGCCACCACTGCTTGTGCTCTCGCTGGAGGAGGAACCGCCACCGCTGGATGAGCCACGACTGTCACCAAGGGCAAGCTCGCCCTCCGCGTCATCGCGACCGTCGTCAAGGCCGAGCCCACCGTCGTCGTCGTCGTTGTCTTCGGGGCAGCACCCTGCGCGGCGACCATCTTCCCCAAACACCCTCACGTAGAGGGTCGTGGCGCCGTCGTACTTGAAGTGGAGGGCGCACATCCCGTTCAGGCCATGCGTGCGAGCAAACGTCTGCCAACCGCAGGCCAGGACCGCGTTACCCGCGGTGGAAACCTCCACCGCGGCCCACGAGGCCTTGTTGCAGCAGTCCTTGTATTGCAACCAGAAGCCGCCAAGGCCCGTGGCAGGCAGCTCGCTGGCAAAGGAGCGCGAGAGCTGGAGCCAGGTGTCGGCCGGCTTCTCTGACCACACGACAAACTCTGGGAGCACCTCCGCCGAATGGAAGCATGGTCGAGGAGGTCGGGCGACCACGGCACGCCTCCCCTTGGTGCAAGGGCTGCCCCGCCTCGAGTGACACCCGCCGTGAGAGGAAGCACCGCTGCGGCTGCCGAGGACGCCGGCAGTCCCCGAAGGAGTACGCTCGCACCCTCAAGGAGCCACAGAAAGAGTCGCAGCATGCTTGCGGGGGTGGCCCCGCCCCCTCATGGGTGGCGGCGAGCCGGGCCCTCCTGGCGAGCCTTCCCCTTCTCCGTGGCCGAGAACCTCTTCGTTGGTGCCATGGGGGCTGCGGAAAGGTGGTGAGGCGAGGAGGAAGAAGAAGGAGCGTACTGCGAGACGACATAGATGAGCAAGGGGGGCTTTGCCCCTTCCCTCATTTATAGCCAAGAGGAGGCCAACCGTCAGTCACCACGATCGCGCGTAATGATGATTTTCCTCTGCATGCAGCGGTGTCTCATCAAGTCAGGCAGTTGCCGAGGTAGCGTGGGGAAGTGGAGGCGCCCACGTCCCATCAATCGCCACGCGTCGATCGAGGTCGCAGGCAGTTGGGGCCCATGGTGCTCCGCACTTGCCCTTTGACTTCGCCTCGAAGCGAAGTTTGAGGGCGCCTTGGGCCCGGGGGCTACTGTCGGGGGTTCTGGGACCGAGGGTGCCCGAACTTGCCTGCTTGCGGCCCGTGGCGTGGCTCCATCGACGGCCAGGTACGGCCAAGCTTCAGCAACAACAACTCAAGACCCTCGCGAGTGGCCAAGCCTCGCGAGGCGGATGACACTAAGACCTCCCTGGGGGCAGCCTTGCTAGGCTGGCTCCCAAGAAGCGGAGATATCTATGCAGGGTGCACCTCGCGAGGTCCACGTGACGTGAGCCATGATGACCAAGGCCAGGCGGGCGCCAGCGGGCGCAGTGTACCAGTTTCCTCTTTGGTGCTAAGGAGGCAAGCGCAGGCGCGGGGTCCCGAGGCATCAGACAAAGGTTTCCATATTGGTGCAACAAGACCAAGACCGCTAGGACGGCAGGACGGAGGTCATCGCGGAGCCCACAGCAGCGTCACCACCAGAGCCTTTTGTGGGCGAAGACTACTTTTGTCAGGATAGCTTGTACTAGTTGTCTCCCTTCAAACTTGGCCGTTGGGATCCCTTCCTGCCTACATTTGGGAAGAGGACCAAGGCCACTATAAATAGGGCTTAGCCACCACCGTAGAATGGACTGATCATTCAGACCATCCTCACACCCACCAGCTCGTCGAGCTCAAGAACACCTCACCTCCCAAGGCTGTTTGTCCATTGTACTAGTTCATCCTCAGCCCCTCGAGGCAATCCACCACAAAGCTGGAGTAGGGTATTACACCGCAAGGTGGCCTGAACCAGGATAAATCTCAGTGTCTCTCATCCTTTGGGTTCGTCGCGCTACACCGTGGGATCGTTAGCGAGTGAGCTAGGGAGAGAGTGTTCTTCATGCGCACCCCAGTGTTCGAACCTCTCAAGGGTCTGTGGAACCCATAATCTGACAGATTCAACCAAAGTAATCAACTCTGGGACGACAGAGAATTCATAGTCCTTATCATCAACAAAGATAGGTGAAGTGGCACACTAAGGATCACATTTCATTTTAGCATGAAAAGTCTTTTCTTTATACTTGCATAATAATTTTTCTAGATCATCTCTATCCTTACAAGAAAGAATATCCCTAGTTGCCTCCTCATCCATAACATAACCTTCCAGTACCTTTGGCGATTCATATCTAGGAGGGCTAGTTCCAGTAGGTGTTTCAAGATTTTTCAGTTCCAAGCTCTTCATCAGTTTCAACATTCTCAAAAGCTTTAGTTCTAGCAAGCTGTTCATCAAGAAATTCACCTAGTGGCACATTATCATCAAGCAAGGTACTAGCATCATCATAAATATCATTCATAGCAGAAGTAGCATCATCAATAACTTGCGACATATCACGATTAATAGCATGTGGTGGTGTTGTAAGTCTACTTATAACAGAAGGTGAATCAAGTGCAGAGCTAGATGGCAGTTCCTTACCTCCCCTAGTCTTAGAGGGAAAAATCTTTGTCTTAGCGTCCTTTAGATTCTTCATAGTAATAATTTGATAATAATCCCAAGTGACTCAACAAATATAGCTATGATCCCCGGCAATGGCGCCAGAAAAAGTTCTTGATAACCCACAAGTATAGGGGATCACAACAGTTTTCGAGGGTAGAGTATTCAACCCAAATTTATAGATTCGACACAAGGGGAGCCAAAGAATATTTGCAAGTATTAGCAGCTGAGTTGTCAATTAAATCACACCTGGAGATTAATTATATGCAGCAAAGTGATCACTAGCACAGTAATATGATAGCTTTGATAGTAGTGGCAGCGGCAACAGTAACGGTAATAGTGATAGTAATAGTTTTGTAGCAGTGACAATAGTAACAGCAGCAGTAGTAACTTAGTAAGATCAATATGTAGGAAAATCGTAGGCATTGGATCGGCGATTTGTTGGATGATATTCATCATGTGACAGTTACAACCTAGGGTGATACGACACTAGCTCCAGTTCATAAATATAATGTAGGCATGCATTCCGTAAATAGTCATACGTGCTTATGAAAAGAACTTGTATGATATCTTTTGTCCAACCCTCCCGTGACTACGGGGTCCATAAGGAAACTAAATTATATTAGGGCCTCCTTTTAATAGAGTACCGGAACAAAGCATTAGCACATAGTGAATACATGAACTCCTCAAATTACGGTCATCACCGGAAAGTATCCCGCATATTGTCACTACCGGCTTTAAAGATCATAACATGTAATAGGTGACTATGACTTGCAAGATCGGATCTAGAACATAGATATAATGGTGATAACATAAACGGTTCAAATCTGAATTCATGGCACCCGGGCCCAAAGTGTCAAGCATTAAGCATAGCAAAGTCATAACAACATCAATCTCAAAACACAGTGGATACCAGGGATCAAGCCCTAATAAAACTAACTCGGTTACATGATGAATCTCATCCAACTCCTCACCGACCAGCGAGCCTACGAAGGAATTACTCACTCCTGATGGAGAGCATCATGGAATTGGTGATGGAGGAGGGTTGGTGATGACGAATCCCCTCTCCGGATCCCCAAACAGACTCCAGATCTGGCCTCCCGATGAAGAATGGGAGGTGACGTCGGCTCCGTATCGCGAAACGAGATAATTCTTCCTCCCTGATTTTTTCTCCAAAAATAGGATTTTATAGCGTCGGAGCTAGGGTATGCGGGGCCACCAGGTGGGCATAACCCACCTAGGCGCACCTGGAGGGGGGTGCGCCCTGGTGGGTTGTGCTCAACCAGGGAAGCCCATTCAGACAGAACTCCAAAGTTAAGCATGCTCAGCTTGGAGTAATTTCAGGATGGGTGACCGATCAGGAAGTTGCTCCTGGGTGCGCACGAGTGAGGACAAAGTGCGCAGAAAAGACTAGTATTGATCTGTGGGGCCAGTCTAGATCCCGCCAGGAGTAACGACCACCGGCGGGTGTGTCCGGGGCGTTACATAAGTCAATGTTATATTCATGCCCCAATCATGAGCTCTCAAGAGAAATTATTATTCAAAATTTTTAGCTCGGCTTTCTCATAATGATCGATCCATGCTCGATACTTCTTGTACAGGCTCCTATATGAAGAAGGATATTGAATTCAAATGGGATTTATTGGAAAGAATTAAACGCAACTCTGAAGATTGGGAAATCGATGAAGGTAAGGAGTTAGGTATAAACCTTAAGTTTGATTGTGTTAAATCTTTTATGGATACCGATGATTTTTGTGATTTTAGCACTAAATATGGACTTGAGTCTGAGATAGTAGCTTCTTTTTGTGAATCTTTTGCTACTCATGGTGATCTCCCTAAGGAGAAGTGGTTTAAATATCAACCTCCCATTGAAGTTAAAGTAGTAGAACCTATTAAAGTTGATGAAGAAACTATTACTTACAATGTTGATCCTGTTATTCCTACTGCTTATATTGAGAAACCACCTTTTCCTGTTAGAATAAAGGATCATGCTAAAGCTTCAACTGTGGTTCTAAGAGTTATACTAGAACACCTACACCCTCTGAACAAATTAAAGTTGAACCTAGTATTGCTATATTTAAAGATCTCTTGGTTGATAATATTGATGGGCATGTTATTTATTTCTGTGATGAAGCTGCTAGAATTGCTAAACTAGATATGATAGATAAACATAGACCTTTTGTTGGCATGACCGTTGTTTCTATTAAAATAGGAAATCATTGTTATCATGGCTTATGTGATGTGGGTGCTAGTGTGAGTGCAATTCCTTATATAAAGAAATTATGAATGATATTGCACCTGCTGAGATAGAAGATATTAATGTTACTATTAAGCTTGCCAATAGAGATACTATTTCACCAATTGGGATTGTTATAGATGTTGAAGTCTTGTGTGGGAAGATAAAATATCCTACTAATTTTCTTGTTCTTGCTTCCCCACAAGATAATTTTTGTCCCATTATATTTGGTAGACCTTTCCTGAATACTGTTAATGCTAAGCTAGACTGTGAGATAGATATTGTTACTGTTGGTTTAGGGGATATGTCTCATGATTTCAATTTCTCTAAATTTCGTAGACAACCCCATGATAAAGAATTGCCTAGTAAGGATGAAACTATTGGTCTTGCTTCTATTGCCGTGCCTCCTAATGATCCTTTAGAACAATATTTGCTAGACCATGAAAATGATATGTTTATGAATGAAAGAAGGGAAATATATGAAGTGTTCTTTAATCAAGGACCTATTCTGAAACACAATTTGCCCGTTGAAATCCTCGGAGATCCTCCTCCACCCAAGGGTGATCATGTGTTTGAGCTTAAACAATTAGCCGATACTCTGAAATATGCTTATCTTGATGAAAAGAAGATATATCCTGTTATTATTAGTGCTAATCTTTCAGAGCATGAAGAAAATAAATTATTGAAAACTCTCAAAAAGCACTGTGCCACTATTGGATATACTCTTGATGATCTTATGGGCATTAGTACCACTCTATGTCAGCACAAAATTAAATTGGAGAAAGATGCTAAACCAGTTGTTGATCACCAACGACGGTTAAATCCTAATATGAAAGAAGTGGTAAGAAATGAAATACTAAAGCTTCTGGAGGCAGGTATAATTTATCCTATTGTTGATAGTCAATGGGTAACTCATGTTCATTGTGTCCCTAAGAAGGGAGGTATTACGGTTGTTCCTAATGATAAGAATGAATTGATTCCTCAAAGAATTGTTACAGGTTACAGGTTATAGAAAAGATCATTACCATGTACCTTTTATTGATCAAATGATAGAAAGAATATCCAAACATACTCATTTTTTATTTCGAGATGGTTATTCTGGTTTCTCTCAAATACCTGTGTCAAAAGAGGATCAAGGGAAAACTACTTTACTTGCCCTTTCGGTACCTTTGCTTATAGATGTATGCCTTTTGGTTTATGCAATGCCCCTACTACCTTTCAAAGATGTATGACTGTGATACGTCTCCAACGTATCTATAATTTTTTGATTGTTCCATGTTGTTATATTATCAATCTTGGATGTTTTATAATAATTTTATAGTCATTTTATATCATTTTTGGTACTAACCTATTGACATAGTGCCAAGTGCCAATTGTTGTTTTTCCATGTTTTTTACATTGCAGAAAATCAATATCAGATGGAGTCCAAATGCCCCAAAACTTTATGGATAATTTTATGGGCCAGAAGGAACACAACGGGCCCTGGATACGCCTGGGGGGTGCCCCAAGGGGGGCACAACCCACCAGAGCACGCTAGGAGGCCCAGGCGCGCCCTGGTGGGTTGTGCCCACCTCGGGTGCCCCCCGGACCGCCTCTTTGCTCTATAAATACCCCAATATTCTAGAAACCCTAGGGCAGTCGACGAAATATTCATCCAGCCGCCATAGAGTCCAGAACCACTAGATCCAATCTAGACACCATCTCGGATGGGGTTCACCACCTCCATTGGTGCCTCTCCGATGATTGATGTCTACTACACAACCTTCTTCTTGTAGACGTTGTTGGGCCTCCAAGTGCAGAGGTTTGTAGGACAGTAGCAAATTTCCCTCAAGTGGATGACCTAAGGTTTATCAATCCGTAGGAGGCGTAGGATGAAGATGGCCTCTCTCAAGCAACCCTGCAACCAAATAACAAAGAGTCTCTTGTGTCCCCAACACACCCAATACAATGGTAAATTGTATAGGTGCACTAGTTCGGTGAAGAGATGGTGATACAAGTGGTATATGGATGGTAGATAAAGGTTTTTGTAATCTAAAAATATAAAAACAGCAAGGTAACTAATGATAAAAGTGAGCGTAAACGGTATTGCAATGCGTTGAAACAAGGCCTAGGGTTCATACTTTCACTAGTCCAAGTCCTCTCAACAATAATAACATAATTGGATCATATAACTATCCCTCAACATGCAACAAAGAGTCACTCCAAAGTCACTAATAGCGGAGAACAAACGAAGAGATTATGGTAGGGTACGAAACCACCTCAAAGTTATTCTTTCGAATCAATCCGTTGGGCTATTCCTATAAGTGTCACGAACAGCCCTAGAGTCTGTACTAGAATAACACCTTAAGACACAAATCAACCAAAACCCTAATGTCACCTAGATACTGCAATGTCACCTCAAGTATCCGTGGGTATGATTATACGATATGCATCACACAATCTCAGATTCATCTATTCAAACCAACACAAAGTACTTCAAAGAGTGCCCCAAAGTTTCTACCGGAGAGTCAAGACGAAAACGTGTGCCAACCCCTATGCATAGGTTCACGAGCGGAACCCGCAAGTTGATCACCAAAACATACATCAAGTGGATCAATAGAATACCCCATTGTCACCACGGGTATCCCACGCAAGACATACATCAAGTGTTCTCAAATCCTTAAAGACTCAATCCAATAAGATAACTTCAAAGGGAAAACTCAATCCATTACAAGAGAGTAGAGGGGGAGAAACATCATAAGATCCAACTATAATAGCAAAGCTCGTGATACATCAAGATCGTACCACCTCAAGAACACGAGAGAGAGAGAGAGAGATCAAACACATAGCTACTGGTACATACCCTCAGCCCCGAGGGAGAACTACTCCCTCCTCATCATGGAGAGCGACGGGATGATGAAGATGTCCACCGGAGAGGGATTGCCCCCTCCGGCAGGGTGCCAAAATGGGTCTAGATTGGTTTTCGGTGGCTATGGAGCCTTCTGGCGGCGGAACTCCCGATCTATTGTGCTCCCCGATAGTTTTAGGGTATATGGATATATATAGGCGGAAGAAATACATCAGGGGAGCCATGAGGGGCCCACGAGGGTGGAGGGCGCGCCCCCCTGCCTCGTGGCTTCCTCGTTGATCCCCTGACGTGCACTCCAAGTCTCATGTATTTCTTTCTTTCCAAAAATAACTTTTCCGAAGGTTTCATTCTGTTTGGACTCCGTTTGATATTCCTTTTCTTCGAAACCCTAAAACAAGGAAAAAACAGAAACTGGCACTGGCACTGGGCTCTAGGTTAATAGGTTAGTCCCAAAAATCATATAAAATGGCATATAAATGCATATAAAACATCCAAGGTTGATAATATAATAGCATGGAACAATAAAAAATTATAGATAAGTTGGAGACGTATCAGTATCCCCAAGCTTAATTCCTGCTCGTCCTCGAGTAGGTAAATGATAAAAACAGAATTTTTGATGTGGAATGCTACCTAACATATTTATCCATGTAGTTCTCTTTATTGTGGCAAGAATATTCAGATCCATAAGATTCAAGACAAAAGTTTAATATTGGCATAAAAATAATAATACTTCAAGCATACTAACAAAGCAATCATGTCTTCTCAAAATAACATGGACAAAGAAAGTTCATCCCTACAAAATCATATAGTTTGGTCATGCTCCATTTTTGTCACACAAGAATGCTCTCATCATGCACATCCCCGATGACAAGCCAAGCAATTGTTTCATACTTTAGTAATCTCAAACTTTTTTCAACTTTCACGCAATACATGAGCGTGAGCCATGGATATAGCACTATGGGTGGAATATAATATAATAAGGGGGTTATGTGGAGAAGACAAAAAGGAGAAAGTCTCACATCGACGCGGCTAATCAATGGGCTAGGGAGATGCCCATCAATTGATGTCAATGCAATGAGTAGGGATTGCCATGCAACGGATGCAGTAGAGCTATAAATGTATGAAAGGTCAACAAAATAAACTAAGTGGGTGTGCATCCAACTTGCTTGCTCATGAAGACCTAGGGCACTTGAGGAGGCCCATTGTTGGAATATACAAGCCAAGTTCTATAATGAAAAATTCCCACTAGTATATGAAAGTGACAAAACAAGAGACTCTCTATCATGAAGATCATGGTGCTACTTTGAAGCACAATATATGAGACTCGCTATATCATGGTGCTACTTTGAAGCACAAGTGTGGAAAAAAGGATAGTAGCATTTCCCCTTTTTATTTATTTGGCCTTTCTCTTTTTTATTTGGCCTTCCTTTTTTATTTGGCCTTTTTTTATTTGGGACAACGCTCTATTAATGATGATCATCACACTTTTATTTACTTACAACTCAAGAATTACAACTCGATTCTTAGAACAAAATATGACTCTATATGAATGCCTCCGGTGGTGTACCAGGATGTGAAATGATGCATGAGTGACATGTATGAAAGAATTATGAACGGTGGCTTTGCCACAAATACGATGTCAACTACTTGATCATGCTAAGCAATATGACAATGATGGAGTGTTTCATAAACGGAACGGTGGAAAGTTGCATGGCAATATATCTCAGAATTGCTATGGAAATGCCATAATAGGTAGGTATGGTGGCTATTTTGAGGAAGCACAAGTGTGGTAAAAGGATAGTAGCATTGTCCCTTCTCTCTTTTTTTATTTTTTTTATTTGGGCCTCCCCCTTTTTTTTGGCCTTTCTCTTTTTTTGGGCCTTCCTTTTTTTGGCCTTTCTCCTTTTTCTTTTTTTGGGACAATGCTCTATTAACGATGATCATCACACTTCTATTTATTTACAACTCAAAGATTACAACTCGATACTAGAACAAGATATGACTCTATATGAATACCTCTGGCGGTGTACCGGGATGGGAAATGAATCAAGAGTGACATGTATGAAAAATTATGAACGGTGGCTTGGCCACAAATACGATGTCAACTACATGATCATGCTAAGCAATATGATAATGATGAATGTGTCATGATAAACGGAATGGTGTAAAGTTGCATGGCAATATATCTCGGAATGGCTATGGAAATGCCATAATAGGTAGGTATGGTGGCTGTTTTGAGGAAGATATAAGGAGGTTTATGTGTGAAAGAGCGTATCATGTCACGGGGTTTGGATGCACCGGCGAAGTTTGCACCAACTCTCAATGTGAGAAAGGGCAATGCACGGTACCGAAGAGGCTAGCAATGATGGAAGGGTAGGAGTGCGTATAATCCATGGACTCAACATTAGTCATAAAGAACTCACATACTTATTGCAAAAATCTACAAGTCATCAAAAACCAAGCATTACGCGCATGCTCCTAGGGGGATAGATGTAACGCCTCGAGACCGTTGCGCCAGGTGTCTTCTAGTTATTCATTGTTGTTGCCTTGTCATTTGTTTGCTTGTCATGCATTTCATATCATGTCATCATGTGCATCGCATTTGCATACGTGTTCGTCTCATGCATCCGAGCATTTTCCCCGTTGTCCGTTTTGCAATCCGACACTCCTATGTCCTCCGACGCTCCCTTTTGCCTCTTTTCGTTTGCGGCTGTTAAACTTTCTCGGAATGGACCGAGATTTGCCAAGCGGCCTTGGTACACCACTGGTAGACCGCCTGTCAAGTTTCGTGCCATTTGGAGTTCGTTTGATACTCCAACGGTTAACTGGGGAACCGTAAAGGCCTCGTGTGTGTTGCAGCCCAACATCCCTCCAAACTGGCCGAATAACCCATCCAAACCCCCTCCATCCTCTCGGTAGTTCGATCACGATCGCATGGCCGAAAACCATACCTCATTTGGACTCTCCTAGCTCCCTCTACCTATATATTTGTGTCTCCCTCCGAATTTCGCGGTCAAACCCTAGATCCACTCCTCCACCGCGCATCCGGACGCGTCCTCGCTGCGCCGGACATGTCCACCGTGCCCCTCCACGTCACTCCGACCAATGGCGTCCTGCCACGTCAGCTTCCCCGCCGCCTCAGCCACTCAGGCGTCGCCACCTCAGTGCGGGCCGCGCCCCACATCGCCGCACCACCCGCCGAAGCCCGCCGGGCCCAGGTCGGGCCCTCCCCGGCCCGCGCCTCCTTCACCGCACCCGGTGGGGCACCCGCGCCGCTCCGTCGCCGACGACCATGTGCGCCGCCGCCGGCCACCGCGCCCCACCGCCTCGTTCACCGTGCCGCCTCGCTTCCCCACCGAAGTCCGCGCCCTGCCGACCCAACCGACGTCGTCCCGTCGTCCTCGGGGTCATGTTCTGCCAACGACGCGTCAAAGCTCCGTCGCCGGCACCGCCTTGCTTCTCCTCCACTGGATCCGGCCAGTCCCCGCTCCACTTCGTCTTCCTGCGCCGTCGCCGTCGCCATGGAACCGCCGCCGCCTCGTTCCTGCTCGGGATCGAGCAGGAGCGCTCGTCCCGCTTGTCCTCGCCACGTGGGCCCGCAGCCCGTCCCCGTCGGCCTGCCCCATGCTGGCCCGATCTGCCCCTCCCTCCTCTCTGGCCCAAGTGGCCCAAGGTGAAATGCCCTATTCCTTCGCTCAGTGCGTCTTTTAGCTATCCAACGCTCAGTGCTGAAATGACTAAGTCCCCAGATCTGTGATATTTTGAAGCCCTGTTCATCATGTCATAACTCTGCATCCGTAGCTCCGTTTTGAGCGTGCCATATATCAAAATGTTCATCATGATGTCCTCTTCATTTTGTTCCATTGCACCATGCTTGTTTGAGTCTATATTGATGCCCTAATGACTGTTGAAAGAGTGCTATAAAATGTTAGTTCCTATTTCTTATCAGATTATGAGCATTTGTCTTTTTTGCCATGATTAATGTGTGTTGCATATGGTCATGAGCTCTGCATGTGTTTTGGGATATGCCATGCCATCTTTACAGTGGTGCATGCTATGTATTTTTGTGATCAATGTGGTGACTAGCACAAGCATGCAAAGTAGCTCTCGTGATATTGCTGTTTTCAGGGACTTAGAATTTCACCAAGTCTTTGCTCTGCTGTTATTTTTATGCCATGTATTCATGTTGCTACAGAGAGATCCATGCTTCTTTTGAGTATGTTCAGTAAGGATGATTTGAGCATATGGTTATGCTCTATCCATCCATGTCCCTGTTTGCATTTATGGAGTACCCTAGCATGACTCAATCTTGCTCTACTTTTGCTATAAAATGTTCCTGGCAGATTGTTTACGTGTTAATCAATTTTGCCAAGGTTGTTGTAGTTGATCCATGCATGCTATGAGATTGTTCTTGCCATGGTTAGCTTCTTGATCATGTCTTCTTGCTGGGAGTATGCTTAGTTTGTCATGCAATGCCTTGTGTTGAGTGCATCGAGCTCGCAAACATGCCTTCATAATTCTGTTTATGCCATGTCCAGTTTTCTGCCAAGTCTGAATCTGTAACGATACTTGCTATGTTTACATGGGTGCCATCATATTTTCTGTCCCCTTTTGGCTTATGGTCAGTAAGGGACTTTTGTTATATGCTTTGAGTAGATTCATGCCATGCCTTTGCTTGCTATGTGATGTTCCTGTAGCATGTTGATATCTTGCTCTAAACTTTGCTTCCTGATGTTAATTCCTGACATGTTAGTATTTTCACTAATTCTATGATGCTGTTATCTTTTGCACTTTTTCCATGCTTGTTTGAACCTGCTATTGTGTGATTTAGCCATAGCTTAGTGTTCATATTTTGTCAAGCATCTTGAGTAGATCACTGCCATGTGCTTTGTTGTTATGTTGGAGTGCAGTAGCTTAGTTTATTGTTGCATTCTAGATGGCATCGTGCTGTTAATCGCAGAAGTGTGCCATCATTGTTTTGCTTGCCATTTGCAAACCATGCATCCGATTCCGGTGATTTTTATATCGATTTCGACCGAAATCAACTCATCTTTCCAGCGGCACTCTTGGTTTGCCAAGTTGAGGCCTGGTTCCATCTTTCCCTTTCGAAGCACGCATATGCATTGCATATCACATCCCGCATATCATGACATGTTTTGCATCATGTTGCTTGCGCATTGCGCCGTGGTTGATTGTTGTTTCCTTTGCTTGTGTTCTTGCCTTGGGTAGATCCGGGAGACGAGTACGTGATCGAGGAACCTGTTGAGTACGCTTACGAGGTTCAAGCTTTCGTCAACTCGGAGAACTTTGCAGGCAAGATGACCATACCCTCGAAATCACTTCTATCTTTGCTTGCTAGTTGCTCGTTCTTTTGCTATGCCGCGATACCTACCACTTGCTCTATCATGCCTACCATATTGCCATGTCAAACCTCTAACCCACCTTGTCCTAGCAAACCGTTGTTTGGCTATGTTACCACTTTGCTTAGCCCTTCTTATAGCGTTGATAGTTGCAGGTGAAGATGGAGTTTGTTCCATGTTGGAACATGGATATGTTAGGATATCACAATATCTCTTATTTAATTAATGCATCTATATACTTGGTAAAGTGTGGAAGGCTCGGCCTTATGCATGGTGTTTTGTTCCACTCTTGCCGCCCTAGTTTCCGTCATACCGGTGCTATGTTCCTTGATTTTGCGTTCCTTACGCGGTTGGGTTATAATGGGAACCCCTTGACAGTTCGCCTTGAATAAAACTCCTCCAGCAAGGCCCAACCTTGGTTTTACATTTGCACTAACAACCTATCACCTTCCCTTGGGTTTTCGCGAGCACGAGGGTCATCTTTATTTTAACCCCCCCGGGCCAGTGCTTCTCTAAGTGTTGGTCCGAACTAGAGCCCCTTGCAACACCACCTCGGGGAAACTTGAGGGTTGGTTTTTAGTTGTACGGATTGCTCATCTAGCGTGCCCTGAGAACGAGATATGTGCAGCTCCTATCGGGATTTGTCAGCACATTTGGGCGGTCTTGCTCATCTTGTTTTACCATTGTCGAAATGTCTTGTAACCGGGATTCCGAGTCTGATCGGGTCATCCTAGGAGAAGGAATATCCTTCGTTGACCATGAGAGCTTGTGATGGGCTAAGTTGGGACACCCCTGCAGGGTTTGAACTTTCGAAAGCCGTGCCCACGGTTATGGGCAGATGGGAATTTGTCAATATCCAGTTGTAGAGAACTTGACACTTAACTTAATTAAAATGCATCAACCGCGTGTGTAGCCGTGATGGTCTCTTCTCAGCGGAGTCCGAGAAGTGAACACGGTTCTTGTGTTATGCTTGAACGTAAGTAGTTTCAGGACCACTTCTTGATCACTTCTAGTTCACGACTGTGCTTTGCTTCTCTTCTCGCTCTCATTTGCGTAAGTTAGCCACCATATATGCTTAGTGCCTGCTGCAGCTCCACCTCACTACCTTTTCCTACCCATAAGCTTAAATAGTCTTGATCGCGAGGGTGTGAGATTGCTGAGTCCCCGTGACTACCCAAAACCAGTTTCAGGTGCCGTTGATACCAGTGCAGGTGACGCAACCGAGCTCAAGGAGGAGCTCGATGAAGATCGTGTTCGTTGTGTTGTTTCGTTTCCAGTTGATCAGTAGTGGAGCCCAGTTGGGGCGAGCGGGGATCTAGCATTAGGGGTTGTCTTTCTTTATTTGGTTCTATAGTCGGACCTTGATTGTATTCTGGATGTTGTAATGCTATATTTATGTATTGTGTGAAGTGGCGATTGTAAGCCAACTCTTTATCCCTCTCTTATTCAGTACATGGGATGTGTAAAGATTACCCCTCTTGCGACATGCCTACTACGCGGTTATGCCTCTAAGTCGTGCTCCGACACGTGGGAGATATAGCCGCATCGTGGGTGTTACAATAGATTGGTAGGAAAAGACCATCGCTCGTCCCCGACCGCCACTCATAAGGAAGACAATTAAATAACACCTCATGTTTCAAATTTGTTACACAACGTTTACCATACGTGCATGCTACGGGACTTGCAAACTTCAACACAAGTATTTCTCAAATTCACAACTACTCAACTAGCACAACTTTAATATCACTATCTCCATATCTCAAAACAATTATCAAGTATCAAACTTCTCTTAGTATTCAATGCACTTATATGAAAGTTTTTATTATATCCCTCTTGGATGCCCATCATATTAGGACTAATTTCATAACCAAAAATAAATTACCATGCTGTTCTAAAGACTCTCAAAATAATATAAGTGAAGAACGAGAGTTCATCTATTTCTATAAAATAAAACCACCACCGTGCTCTAAAGATACTTCCTCCGTCCGAAAATACTTGTCATCAAAATGGATAAAAAGAGATGTATCTAGAACTAAAATACGTCTAGATACATCCCCTTTTGCTTATTCTGATGACAAGTATTTTCGGACGGAGGGAGTATAAGTGAAGCACTAGAGCAAATGACAAACTACTCTGAAAGATATAAGTGAAGATCAAGGAGTAGTCGAATAATTATGCAACTATGTGAAGACTCACATTTAATAATTTCAGATCTTGGTATTTTATTCAAACAGCAAGAAAAACTAAAGAAAATAAAATGACTCTCCAAGCAAAACACATATCATGTGGTGAATAAAAATATAGCTCCAAGTAAAGTTACCGATGAACGAAGAAGAAAGAGGGGATGCCTTCTGGGGCATCCCCAAGCTTAGGCTTTTGGTTGTCCTTGAATATTACCTTGGGGTTCCTTGGGCATCCCCAAGCTTAGGCTCTTGTCACTCCTTATTCCATAGTCCATCGAATCTTTACCCAAAACTTGAAAACTTCACAACACAAAACTTAACAGAAAACTCGTAAGCTCCGTTAGCGAAAGAAAACAAAAACACCACTTCAAGGTACTGTAATGAACTAATTCTTGATTTATATTGGTGTTAAACACACTGTATTACAACTTCTCTATGGTTTATAAACTCTTTTACTAGCCATAGATTCAGTAAAATAAGCAAACAACACACGAAAAACAGAATCTGTCAAAAAGAGAACAGTCTGTAGTAATCTGTAACTAACGCAAACTTCTGGAACCTCAAAAATTCTAAAATAAATTGCTGGACATGAGGAATTTATCTATTAATCATCTGCAAAAATAATTAACTAAATATCACTCTCCAATAAAAATGGCAGCAATTCTCGTGAGCGCTAAAGTTTCTGTTTTTTTACAGCATGATCGCACAGACTTTCCCCAAGTCTTTCCAAAGGTTCTACTTGGCACAATCACTAATTAAAAGAATAAAACCACATCTAAACAGAGGCTATATGAATTATTTATTACTAAACAGGAGCAAAAATCAAGGAACAAAAATAAAGCTGGGTTGCCTCCCAACAAGCGCTATCGTTTAACGCCCCTAGCTAGGCATGATGATTTCAACGATGCTCACATAAAAGATAAGAATTGAAACATAAAGAGAGCATCATGAAGAATATGACTAGCAAATTTAAGTCTAACTCTCTTCCTATGCATAGGGATTTTGTGAGCAAACAATTTATGGGAACAATAATCAACTATCATAGGAAGGCAAAACAAGCATAACTTCAAAACATTAACCACATAGAGAGGAAACTTGATATTATTGCAATTCCTACAAGCATATGTTCCTCCCTCATAATAATTTTCAGTAGCATCATGAATGAATTCAACAATATAACCATCACATAGAGCATTCTTTTCATGATCTACAAGCATAGAAAATTTATTACTCTCCACACAAGCAAAATTCTTCTCATGAATAATAGTGGGAGCAAACTCAACAAAATAATTATCATGTGAAGCATAATCCAATTGAAAACTAAAATCATGATTACAAGTTTCATGGATATCATTATTCTTTATAGCATACAAGTCATCACAATAATCATCATAGATAGCAACCTTGTTCTCATAATCAATTGGAACCTCTTCCGGAATAGTGGATTCATCACAAAATAAAGTCATGACCTCTCCAAATCCACTTTAATCAATATAATCATCATGGATAGGAGGCATGCTTTCATCATAATAAATTTGCACATCAATACTTGGGGGACAAAAAATATCATCTTCATCAAACATAGCATCCCCAAGCTTGTGGCTTTGCATATCATTATCATCATGGATATTCAAGGAATTCATAATAACAACATTGCAATCATGCTCATCATTCAAATATTTAGTACCAAACATTTTAATGCTTTCTTCTTCTAACACTTCGGCACAATTTTCCTTTCCATCATACTCAAGAAAGATATTAAAAAGATGAAGCATATGAGGCAAACTCAATTCCATATTTTTTTGTAGTTTTCTTTTATAGACTAAACTAGTGCTAAAACAAGAAACAGAAAGATTCGATTGCAAGATCTAAAGATATACCTTCAAGTGTTAACCTCCCCGGCAACGGCACCATAAAAGATCTTGATGTCTACTACACACCTTCTTCTTGTAGACGTTGTTGGGCCTCCAAGTGCAGAGGTTTGTAGGACAATAGCAAATTTCCCTCAAGTGGATGACCTAAGGTTTATCAATCCGTAGGAGGCGTAGGATGAAGATGGTCTCTCTCAAGCAACCCTGCAACCAAATAACAAAGAGTCTCTTGTGTCCCCAACACACCCAATACAATGGTAAATTGTATAGGTGCACTAGTTCGGCGAAGAGATGGTGATACAAGTGGTATATGGATGGTAGATAAAGGTTTTTGTAATCTGAAAATATAAAAACAGCGAGGTAACTAATGATAAAAGTGAGCGTAAACGGTATTGCAATGCGTTGAAACAAGGCCTAGGGTTCATACTTTCACTAGTGCAAGTCCTCTCAACACAATAATAACATAATTGGATCACATAACTATCCCTCAACATGCAACAAAGAGTCACTCCAAAGTCACTAATAGCGGAGAACAAACGAAGATTATGGTAGGGTACGAAACCACCTCAAAGTTATTCTTTCCAATCAATCCGTTGGGCTATTCCTATAAGTGTCACAAACAGCCCTAGAGTTCGTACTAGAATAACACCTTAAGACACAAATCAACCAAAACCCTAATGTCACCTAGATACTCCAATGTCACCTCAAAGTATCCGTGGGTATGATTATACGATATGCATCACACAATCTCAGATTCATCTATTCAAACCAACACAAAGTACTTCAAAGAGTGCCCCAAAGTTTCTACCGGAGAGTCAAGACGAAAAGTTGTGCCAACCCCTATGCATAGGTTCAAGGGCGGAACCCGCAAGTTGATCACCAAAACATACATCAAGTGGATCAATAGAATACCCCATTGTCACCACGGGTATCCCACGCAAGACATACATCAAGTGTTCTCAAATCCTTAAAGACTCAATCCGATAAGATAACTTCAAAGGGAAAACTCAATCATTACAAGAGAGTAGAGGGGGAGAAACATCATAAGATCCAACTATAATAGCAAAGCTCGCGATACATCAAGATCGTACCACCTCAAGAACACGAGAGAGAGAGAGATCAAACACATAGCTACTAGTACATACCCTCAGCCCCGAGGGAGAACTACTCACTCCTCGTCATGGAGAGCACCGAGATGATGAAGATGGCCACCGAAGAGGGATTGCCCCCTCCAGCAGGGTGCCGGAACGGGTCTAGATTGGTTTTCGGTGGCTACGGAGGCTTCTGGCGGCGGAACTCCCGATCTATTGTGCTCCCCGATAGTTTTAGGGTACATGGATATATATAGGCGGAAGAAATACATCAGGGGAGCCACGAGGGTGGAGGGCGCGCCCAGGGGGGTGGGCGCGCCCCCTGCCTCATGGCTTCCTCGTTGATCCCCTGACGTGCACTCGAAGTCTCCTGTATTGCTTTCTTTCCAAAAATAACTTCTCCGAAGGTTTCATTCCGTTTGGACTCCGTTTGATATTCCTTTTCTTAGAAACCCTAAAACAAGGAAAAAACAGAAACTGGCACTGGGCTCTAGGTTAATAGGTTAGTCCCAAAAATCATACAAAATAGCATATAAATGCATATAAAACATCCAAGGTTGATAATATAATAGCATGGAACAATCAAAAATTATAGATACGTTGGAGACTTATGAATGATGCATGAGTAGTTCTTTGTAGACCTTCGGGTACGTAGTTAGTAGCTAGATGGCTTCATCTTCCTCTCTTGATTCTCAATACAATGGTCTCTTGGAGATCCATATGATGTAACTCGTTTGCGGTGTGTTTGTTGGGATCAATGAACTTTGAGTTTATGATCAGTCATATCTTTTTATATCCATGAAAGTTATTTGAGTTTCTTTGATCTCTTATATGCATGATTGCTTATAGCCTCGTATTTCTTCTCCAATATTTGGATTTTGTTTAGCCAACTTGATCTATTTATCTTGCAATGGGAAGAGGTGCTTTGTAGTGGGTTCGATCTTACAGTTCTTGATCCCAGTGACAGAAAGGGAAACAACACGTATGTATCGTTGCTACTAAGGATAAAACGATGGGGTCTATGTCTACATAGATAGATCTTGTCTACATCATGTCATCGTTCTTATTGCATTACTCCGTTTTCCATGAACTTAATACACTAGGTGCATGTTGGATAGCGGTCCATGTGTGGAGTAATAGTAGTAGATGCAGGCAGGAGTCGGTCTACTAATCTTGGACGTGATGCCTATATAATGATCATTGCCTGGATATCGTCATGAGTATTTTAAGTTCTATCAATTTCCCAACAGTAATATGTTTACCCACCGTTTGCTATTTTTCTCGAGAGAAGCCTCTAGTGAAACCTACGGCCCCCGGGTCGTCTTTCTCACATTATTTGCCTTTGCGATCTACTTTTATTTTATTTTATTTTCAGATCTACTAAACCAAAAACCCAAAAGTACTTTGCTGCGCTTTATTTTATTTGTGATCTATTTATTCAATCTATTACAACTTTCTCCCGTCCGCGCACCAATTTCTGGCATCGTTACCCGAAAGGGATTGACAACACCTTTAACACGTCGGGTTGCGAGTGGTTGTTATTTGTGTGTAGGGGCTATTTACGTTGTGTTGCTTGGTTCACCTACTGGTTCGATAACCTTGGTTTCATATCTGAGGGAAATACTTACCGCCGCTTTGCTGCATCATCCCTTCCTCTTTGGGGAAATACCGACGTAGCTTCAAGCGACATCAAAAGGAATTTCTGGCGCCGTTGCCGGGGAGGATCTTCAACATATACCAGGTTCCTAATCACAAATATCATCTCCTCGCAATTTACATTATTTGCCATTTGCCTCTCGTTTTTCTCTCCCTCACTTCACAAAATTTGCTGTTTTATTCGCCTCTCTTTTCCGTTCACCGTTTTATTCCTAGATCTATCTGTGTTTTGCTCCTAGTCATAATGGCTAGTGTGCCTACTCCTCCTTTGTCACCAGATTTTGAAGTGCTTTACTTCAAGCAAAGACAAGGAGAAAATTTAAAAGATGCTTGGTATAGGCTTATGGAATCGTATCGTATTTCCAATTTAAAGGGGGCGCTAAGGTTTTGCTTCGGAATTTTTACATAGGATTGGCTTTACATCACAGACAACTCCTAGACTTTGCCGCTAATGGGAATTTTATTGAGCTTGATGCCAATGATGCCTATGAAATTTTAGAAGGAATTTGGGGATTCCACCTCAAAAGAAGGGGTTTACTTTCACCCCAGAGGGAGTTCAAATGCTGGACAAACTTGGTGATTTGCATAAACAAATGGTTGAATTACAAAAATATAATGAACCCCTCAAACATCTCAATGGTAGTATCAATCGCATGAATACCTTGATTACTCTTTGTAACAAGCGATTGGATATTTTGGATCTAAAGATGGTTTCTTTTCCGGAGAATTTAGGAAAGTGTAAAGAGCCTCCCGCCCCTTACAAAAGTTGCCAAGACTTCGGATGACAAAACTTAGATCCTTGCTTTATTCCTAGCTAAGGGCGTAAAACTATAGCGCTTGTTGGGAGGCAACCCAATGAATAAATTTTATTTTTGCTTTCTGTTTTTGAGTGTTAACACAATTATGCTACTGTTATAATTGTGTTTTTTATATTTTAATTAGTGTTTGTGCCAAGTAAAGCCTTTAGGATTGTCGGCGTTCTGGGAACGGGGGTCCCCAGACTTGCCTGCCTGTGGCCCGCGGTGTGGCTCAAAGGGGGGCCCAGCGCGGCCCATCTTCACCAACACAAACCCAAGACCCTCGCGAGGGGCCAAGACTCGTGGGGCGGACGACGCGGAGCTTCCTCAGGCGTGGCCTCGTTAGGCTAGCTCCCGAGGAGGCGGAGAGATCAAGGCGGGGTATCTCACGAGGTGCCCGTGACGCAAGCCATGACGACCGGGGGCGCCAGGCGGGTGCCAGCCCGCGCAGCATCCTCCCTTCCTCTTTGGTGCAAAGGGGGCAAGCGTAGCCGCGGAGTACCGAGGCATTAGGCAAAGGTTGCCATTTTGGTGCAACGAGACCAAGACCAGGAGGACTACGAGACGGAGGTCACCGTGGAGCTCAAGACGGCGTCATCACCAGAGCTTTGCGCAGGCGAAGACTACTTTTGTCAGGATAGCTGATACTTGCTGTTCCCCTTCAAATTAGCCCGCCATTGTTGGCTCCCTTCCCGCTCAATATTTGGGAAGAGGACTAGGGCCTATATAAATAGGACCAGCCACCCACATAGAGGGGAGGACGAAAAAGAGGTAGGAAGGAAGAGGCTCGTTAGAAGGGTCGGTCGGTCGGTCAGAGCAGAGCAGAGAGAGAGAGAGAAAGGTGGCGAAGACTACTTTTGTCAGGATAGTTGATACTAGTTGTCCCCCTTCAAATTAGTCCGCCATTGTTGGCTCCCTTCCCGCTCGATATTTGGGAAGAGGACCAGGGCCTCTATAAATAGGACCAGCCACCCACAGAGCAAAGGGGAGGCTGGGGGAAAAAGAGCTGGCCAGAGAGTTGGAAAGATAGAGAAGATTAGGTAGAGAGAGAGAGAGAGAGGGGTGACGGAGCTCCTCCCAGCAGTTCATCGCCCCAGCCAAGAGCAGACCCTCGCGAGGTTGTTCTTCCTTGTATTGTTCATCATCATCAGCCCAAGAGGCAATCCGCCACACCACAAACTGGAGTAGGGTATTACACCACAACGGTGGCCCGAACCAGTATAAACCATGTGTCTCTTGTGCTGTTCTTTCCTTAGTTTTAGATCCTAGTAAGGCGGAGGAGTGCAGGTAGGTAGGAGGCGAAATCTCCGCGCGCACCCCAGTGTTCGAACCTCAAGGGTCTGCCGGAACCCGAAATCCGACATTTGGCGCGCCAGGTAGGGGTGCGCCGGGATTCGTCTTCCACCGCCCCGTTCTCCTCCGACCATCACGCCCATGTCTGACGCTCGTCGGGCCCGCGCCGAGCGCCGGGCCGCGCTCGCTTCCCGCGTCGCCCAGACGGCCCCTGTCGGCGGGCATCCTCGCCGTTCCCCGTCACCTGCCGTCAACGCCGCCACCGGCCCGGCGGGGGACGAGCAGCAAGCATCGTCCCAGCATCCGTCCGTGCGGCAAGACGGCCGCACCGCAACTCCCTCGCTCACCCCAGCTGGTTCTTCGTCCGCGCGCTCCGCGCCCATGGAGGCTCGGGCTGCACTCATCGCGGCAAACGAGCTCCTGCGCTACCGTCCCGTCGACGACGTCTACAAGAATGGCTCGACCGCGTCGCCGAGCTCGTCCGCGCCGCAGGGGGCTCTCCTGCGCCGTCCGTTCCGCTGCACCGCACCCCGCCCCGCGCGGGCATGAAGCTCCGGCGGCGCCCCGGCCGCCTCCTCCTCAGGAAGGCGCCATGGCTCCAAGGCGCGTGGCCCCTGGGCGGAACCCGCTCCGTCAGGCGCCAGCGCAGCAAGAGCAGAGCTGTCAAGAAGTCCCTCGCCCGCAAGAAGCTGCCCGGGCGCTCCCTGCTCCAGCACGTCGCGACCATGCTCCTGCTCCCGCGCGTCAAGACCCCGCGCTGCTCCCAGCTCAGCGCGTGGGGACATGCAAGACCAAGTTCCCCGTCATCCAAGGCCTCCCGTGGCCACAGCAGGCTACCGTGCCTTCACCGCTGAGCTACGCAACGTCGCGTGGCCCGGCAAGTTCAAGCCAGACTTGCCTCCTCGCTACGACGGCACGGCTGACCCTGCGGAGTTCCTCCAGCTCTACGAGCTGGGCATCGAAGCTGCCAACGGAGACGAGAAGGTCATGGCGAACTGGTTCCCCATGGCACTCAAGGACGGGGCCCGCACCTGGCTCCTGAACCTGGCTCCAGGCACAATCTCCTCCTGGGACGAGATGCGCACCCGCTTCATCGCCAACTTCCAAGGCACTCGCGACCGGCCACCCGCCGTGAGCGACATGCGCCGCATCAAGCAACAGCCCGGGGAGACCCTGCAGAAGTACATCCAGCGCTTCAACAACGCGCGCCTCAAGATTCCCAAGGTGACTGAGGAGGCCATCATCTCGGCCTTCTCCGACGGCGTGCGCGACGTCAAGATGAAGGAGGAGCTGGCGATGCATGAAGACCTGTGCACTTCCTTGGAACTGTTCAACCTGGCAACCAAGTGCGCCAGGGCCGAGGAAGGGCGTCTCTCCCTCCTCGAGCTGCCTGCCGCAGACCCAGAAGAGAAGAAGCCCAAGGCCAAGGATGTGAAGCGCAAGGGGGCTGCCGTGCTCGCGGCAGAACCAGACACCAAGCGGGGCAGAGATCAGCCCGAACCTTCCAAGGGCAGCCGGTACTGTGTGTACCACGACCTCCACACCCACAACACCAACGAATGTCAAGAGCTCCGAGCCGTGCGAGAAGGAAGGATCGGCCGTCGCCCTGACCGCAGTGACCGGGGCTACGGCCGAGGAGGAGGAAGGAACGCAGGACGCTGGGAAGACCGTGGCCCGCGCCAAGGGTGGCGCGATCAACCTCGCGAGGATCGCTGGCAAGACCCGCCTCGCGAGGGAGGCTGGAGGGATCAGCCTCGCAGGGAGACTGGAGGGATCAGCCTCGCGAGGATCGCCCGCAAGGCAAACGCAGGCCTCCCACCGCTGCCGCCGCAGCCAAGGAGAAACGAGGACCGCCACCAGGACGAGGGGCTGGGGGCTTCCAGGAGCCGCGCGCGATCGCCTGCATCCTGGGCGGGCTCAAGCCCCAGCCTCTCAGCGCATCTTCAAGCAGTTCGCCGCGAAAGTGAATCGCAGTCCTCCCCAGGCTCGAAGCCACGCGCCCTCAGGTGGTCGGCGTGCGCCATCACGTTCAGCTCAGCAGATCAGCTCAAGTGTGCGGCTACAGCCGGAGTCCTCCCGATGCTTTGTTCCCCAATCATCAGCAACGTGGTGGTCACCAAGACCCTCATCGATGGCGGGGCAGGGCTCAACGTCCTGTCCGTGGAAACATTCAACAACCTCCAAGTGCCCTACAGCCAGCTTCAGCCAACCAAGCCTTTCTCCGGTATCACCGACGGCTCCACGGTCCCGATTGGGCAGGTCCGCCTCCCTGTCACCTTCGGGGCACGCGACAACTACCGCACCGAGCTCATCGACTTCGACGTCGCTCACATTCGCCTGCCGTACAACGCCATCCTTGGGTACCCAGCGCTGGCCAAGTTCATGGCCGTAACTCACCACGGCTACAATTCCTCAAGATGCCAGGAAGTGGCGGAGTCATCACGGTGCCCTGTGAAGAGAAGGACGCGGTGTGTTCCCTGGAACGAGCCTTTCAGGCCGCGTCACTGGAAGACCCGGATCGTGGAAGCAGGAGGCCTCCCGAGACCGCCCCTAAGAAGAAGAAGACATCGTCCGGCCCGACCACTCAGGAGGCAGGCCCCTCCCCGCGCCTGCCCAGGGGGAACCTCCTTCCATCGCATAGGAAAGCGCGCCCGGCGCCCTCCTCAGGCAGGGCTCGGGGGCTCTCCCCTGGAGGGCCACCGACCTAGCTAGGGTCACGAGGGAGGCGCTTGGGCACCACATGGAGGCGTGTTTCGAAGCACGTTTCCCTCAAGAAGGAGCAAGGCAAGGAGAGCCAGACCCTCAGGAGTTCGTCAGCAAGGCCATTCAGGAGCTACAGGAGTCAAGAGTCATGAAAGGCGGCCGCCGCCTACCAGCAGTGGCTCCCCATCCAGGCGAGGATGGTGGGCTGCGCGTCTGCATCGACATACCAGGGCTCAACCAAGTCGCCTCTCTGGAGCGCCTCTGGCCCTCGCGAGTGGGGCGCTGCGGAGGTCCACCCCACAGCTACGTTCGCATGCCTTACGGCTTGCCGAACGCGGCTGACCGTACCAGCGCCTCATGAGGGGCATCACGGAGGCACGAGAGGCCAGGCGTTCCGCAGCCCTGGCAGGGATGGAGATGGCCCGTGAGGAGCCGCCAGCGCCTCCGGAGCCTCCCGAGGCCCCTGGGCCTGGGGGCTCGTGAGGATCGGCTCCCGCAGCCCACCGAGCCTGCTACACCAACGCTCCTTCGTCCTCAACATCATCAGGTGACATCTTTCGAGTTTTATTTCCAGCTGGGGAGCGCCCCCCCAGGGCTTCATTATTCCCAGGCCGCGTGGGTCCGTCCCTGCGGCGTGTATCCCTTTTTATTCCATGTTGTTAGCTTACCTTGTTGGGGGCGCCCCTCGGGCTGCATGATCCCCAAGCCACTCAGGCCTGACCCAGTGATGTCCGCATTCCCAGCATCTATTTGAACGAATCCACTCCTTCGCGGCTAATGTGTTTTACCTAGTTGCCTGCTCAGCTGACACCAACTAACGGAGCTGCTCCCAAAACGGCACGACGCTTGCGCATGGGTCCGTCCCTGCAACGCCGACAAACCTGGATGGCTGAGCTCTGGCCGCGGCAGCCCCGCATAGCGTCACCTCGTCAAGCCTTCAGTGCCTCACTACCCCTCGGAAGCAACCGACGGCTAACTGTCAATTGTCATGGCAACCCCTTGTTTTTTTCTATGATGGACCTGCAGGACCTCCTGAAGGAGCTGCGTCAGGCGAGGCCCTTGTGGTGCCTCCTTCGCTCTCATCTGGCGAACCGCTTGCATGTTAAAGGGGGGTGCCTGAGCATCGCGACTCAGGGCTCCTACTGGCTCTCCAGCCCTCACCCTCTGGCCTTGACCACGGCATCGCGACCTGGCATACCAGTGACGGTTGAGACTCGCTCGACGGCCGGGACCCGAGGACATAGAGCAGAAAGGGGAGCAAAGGCGAGAGGGGAGAGACACGCGAGGACCTCGCCGAGCAACCTCGCGCCTGCCGATGCACGGACCCGGTGACACACTAGAGAGCGGCCCCTGATC
The DNA here is from genome assembly GCF_003073215.2 of Triticum urartu. NCBI lineage: Eukaryota > Viridiplantae > Streptophyta > Magnoliopsida > Poales > Poaceae > Triticum > Triticum urartu. The sequence goes on from NC_053025.1 coordinate 347,973,331, forward strand.
CTTGAGATAAGTCATCACCCGGAAGCGCCAGCTGCCGTGGCACCATCCCCGCACCTAATGCTACCCCGTGTTAGCGACGCCGCTCTCCTTTCTCACCAAACAACGGCCACTTGGGCGCCAAAGGGGACCTCCTGAGCATCGCGACTCAGGGGCTCTTACCGGACTCCGGGTCGCTCACCTCCTGGCCTTGACCACGGCATCGCGACCTGGCATACCAGCGACGACTGAAGCCGCCTTGGGACTGGGACCTGTCGGCGCAAAGCACCAAGCCCTCGTGAGGTTCGAAAGGGAGGACTGAGCTAAGACGGAATGAGCAACTCGCGCAATTCCACGACAAGGGTTATATTAACAAAACAGGATCACATGCACCTTACAAGCCCCCACGGGGCACGTTTTTGATTCCTCGCAGGGAACAGATCCTAAAGGGACACAAGCTACGCACGAGCCTACAAAAGACGCCATCATCAACAGTGGGCCGTCAAGCACCGACGCCAACCCCATCCAGATCAGAGACGGCGACGGCCTGACGAGCCCGCCCTGCTCCAGGAGCGGCGCCGGCTCGGGGGCTCGTAGCTGTCATCGTTCGTCTCCGGAGTCGCGAAGAGCTCGCCGGAGTCGCTGGAGCCTCCGACGCCTCCACCGCCTGAGGAGCCGCCAAGGGAGAGGTTGGCGGGCCCAGTCCTCCTCGCGGCAGGGTCCGGGCCACCTTCCCCGGGGCAGCACTCCAGCCGGTGCCCGCTCGCATCGAAGACCTTGAAGAGCATCATTGAAGCACCGTCGTAATCCAAGTGGACCGCGAAGACGCCCCTTACCCTGCAAACCCGGGCGATCTCTCTCCAGCCCCGAGTCATGAAGACCTCGCCCGGGGCAACGACCGCGACCTCTGCCTCGGTCGCGAGGGTGCTGCAGCCGGCGTGCTGCAGCCAGAGCTCCAAGGGCTCCCCCTGCGGGATGATGGAGGCGAAGAAGGGAGGAAGGCGGATCCAAGACTGAAGAGGAATGGCGACGTGGAGCACGAACTCTCGGGAGGAGCCCTCGGTGTGGACCCCAGGGGGGACGACCCACACCTTCGTGACCGTCGGCGCTGACGGCGGCGCCGCCCATGGCGGTCAGCATCAGCTCCTTCGGGGCCCTCGACATGGGCGTACAATGGCAGCGGGAACCCCGACGGCACCCGCTCGCACCAAGGCCTCGACACCACCTGAAGGGCCCCTTCGTCCGGGCCACGGGGGACGAGCCATTTCTTCGGCGGGAGTGGGTCTGGCTCCTCTCAGGGAGCTTTTCCCTTCTCTGCCACCGAGAACCGGCGGATCGGAGCCATCGCAGCAAGACGGAGCAAGGATCGGGAAGGAGAAGCAAGGAGAGATGGACTGGAAGGGCTCGCGCTGTCCCGTACTTATGGCCGGCGAAGGCCAACCGCCGACCTCCACGATCGCAGGTAATTATGACCCGCTTTGCATGCAGGGACTTGTCCAATCCGTGCACTTGCCGAGGCGCCATGGGGAAGTGGAGACGCCCACATCCAACCAACCGCCACGCGGCGCCCAAGGCCGCAGGCTGTTAGGGCCCGCGGCGCTTCGCTCTTGCCCTTCCGCCTCCCTGCACGGCCAAGTCCGGGCGCGCCTTGGGCCCGGGGACTACTGTCGGCGTTCTGGGAATGGGGGTCCCCAGACTTGCCTGCCTGCGGCCCGCGGCGTGGCTCAAAGGGGGGCCCAGCGCGGCCCATCTTCACCAACACAAACCCAAGACCCTCACGAGGGGCCAAGCCTCGCGGGGCGGACGACGCGGAGCTTCCTCAGGCGCGGCCTCGTCAGGCTGGCTCACGAGGAGGCGGAGAGATCAAGGCAGGGTATCTCACAAGGTGCCCATGACACAAGCCATGACGACCGGGGGCGCCAGGCGGGTGCCAGCCCGCGCAGCGTCCTCCCTTCCTCTTTGGTGCAAAGGGGGCAAGCGCAGCCGCGGAGTACCGAGGCATCAGGCAAAGGTTGCCATTTCGGTGCAACGAGACCAAGACCAGGAGGACTACGAGACGGAGGTCACCGTGGAGCCCAAGACGGCGTCATCACCAGAGCTTTGCGTAGGCGAAGACTACTTTTGTCAGGATAGTTGATACTAGCTGTCCCCCTTCAAATTAGCCCGCCATTGTTGGCTCCCTTCCCGCTCGATATTTGGGAAGAGGACCAGGGCCTCTATAAATAGGACCAGCCACCCACAGAGCAAAGGGGAGGCTGGGGGAAAAAGAGCTGGCCAGAGAGTTGGAAAGATAGAGAAGATCAGGTAGAGAGAGAGAGGGGTGACTAAGCTCCTCCCAGCAGTTCATCGCCCCAGCCAAGAGCAGACCCTCGCGAGGCTGTTCTTCCTTGTATTGTTCATCATCATCAGCCCAAGAGGCAATCCACCACACCACAAACTGGAGTAGGGTATTACACCACAACGGTGGCCCGAACCAGTATAAACCCTGTGTCTCTTGTGTTGTTCTTTCCTTAGTTTTAGATCCTAGTAAGGCGGAGGAGTGCAGGTAGGTAGGAGGCGAAATCTCCCCGCGCACCCCAGTGTTCGAACCTCAAGGGTCTGCCGGAACCCGAAATCCAACAAGGATCTCTTGGGTGATAGTTGTTTGATCTTGCTGAAAAAACAGAAACTTTTACGCTCACAAAAATAATTTTCATTTTTATCAGAGAGCGATAAAATACCCACTCCACTTGCAGTAGATCAATATACAAATTTCTCAGGTCTTCCTAATTTTTCAGAATTTTTGGAGTTACGAAAGTATTCGAAATAGTCAGATTGCTACAGACTATTCTGTTTTGATAGATTCTGTTTTCTTTGTATTGTGTGCTTATTTTTATGGCTCTATGGTTTTCTGTAATGAGTTTTTGCCATAGAAAAGTTGGAATACAGTAGATATAATACAAAAACAAAATATCAATTGGTTTGATACAATACTTATAGTAGTGATTTATTATTCTTATACCAATGGATCTAATGAAGGTTTTGTTGAGTTTTGTGTGATTGAAGTTTTGAAGTTTTGGGTTATTTTACGATGGATGAAGGAATAAAGGATAGAAGAGCCTAAGCTTGGGGATGCCCCGGCATCCCAAGCTATTATCCAAAAATGAGCAACCAACTAAGCTTGGGGTTGCCCCCGAGTGGCATCCCCTCTTTCTTCTAACGACCATCGGTATTTTACTCGAAACTATATTTTTATTCGTCACATGATATGTGTTTTGCTTGGAGCATCTTGTATGATATGAGTCTTTTCTTGTTCTATTTTGTGTTTTGAGTCATCAATCCTTGCTGGACACACCTATTTGAGAGAGCTAAAATTATGTCATGACTTGTTAGAATTGCACTCTATGCTTCACTTAAATTCTTATGAGCTATGGACTTGCTCTAGTGCTTTACTTATATCTTTTTTGAGCACGGTGTGCTTTAGTATTTTCAAGAAATTCTCTCTTACTTCACTTAAATTAATTTGAGAGAAAGAAATATTATGATCATGATCTTCACTTATATTTGTTTGAGCTTATGAAAAGCAACACATGAAAATTAGTCCCAAAGTGATAGATATCCAAGAAGGATATAATAAAAACTTTCATGAAGATCATTGGACAAAATAAACTTGATTCATAGTAATAGTTTTGAGATATGATGATGTGATATGTGAGTCATCTTGATGAGTAATTATGCTTTAGTAAGAATATTGGCGTTAAGGTTTGTGATTCCCTATGCAAGTACAAAAGTCAATAGTCATGCAATGAAATTATATCCTACTTGTGGTGCATTATTCGGTGTTATTTATGCTTAATGTCTGCTTATGAGATTATTCGTTTCTTAGTTGGTCGCTTCCCAATCTTTTGCTAGCCTTCATTTTGCACTAAGTATGATCTCTACTTGTACATCCAAAAACCTTTAAACCAGTTTTGCCACATCAGTCCACTATATCTACCTATATGCGGTATTCTTTTACCGTTCTAAGCAAATTTGCATGTGCCATCTCTAATTTTCAAAATAAACTTCTCTTTTGTGTGTTTGTTTCGCTCGCGGAGCGGTGAGGGGTGGCTAATATTTTCCATGCTAGATGTGTTATTCTCACGATGAGTGTTTATTCACTTGTCATTGCACAAGAGTAAGGCAAAGGTATTAGGGATGCCCAGTCCCGAAATGCAAAAATGAATTTACTTTATGTTGTCAAATAATAAATTCCTTGGAAAGTGTTGGTATGGAGGGCACCCATGGATACGGTTAGCCATGGAAAGTGAAAGTATGGTGGAAAAGGAATAAACTTTATTTTCTGTCTGGGAACCGCCTATGATATATCTATGCATGGAAAGTATTGGGAACTCTAAGTCGTTTTCGTTGGTGGGATGGATACACCTCCCAAAATGTTTTTATCTCTAAGTTTTTTGCTTTGAGCTCTCGCACCTCTACAAATCCCTACTTCCCTCTGCGAAGGGCCTTTCTTTTTACTTTATGCAATTTTTATTTTGAGTCTCCATCTTCTCTTATAAAAGCACCAACTAGGAGGCAATATGATCGTACTTAATTATTGGGTATAGCTAATATTCGAATGTGTTTCATGAATGGATCAATGGTTGAGCATGATGGTCTAGGGATAACTTATTTTAGCGTTGATATTTTGGAAGACATGGTTGCTTGTTGATATGCTTGAGTATTTAAATTATCATGTCAAAACTAGACTATTGCTTTGAACAATATAAAATTCCAAATGTCCATGCTATAAAGAAAAGAAATTTGATATGACATGTTAGGCAGCATTCCACAACAAAAATTCTGTTTTTATCACTTCCCTACTCGAGGACGAGTAGGAGTTAAGCTTGGGGATGCTGATACGTCTCCAACATATCTATAATTTTTTATTGTTACATGATGCTATATTATCAATCTTGGATGTTTTATAATCATTTTATAGTCATTTTATATCATTTTTTGGTACTAACCTATTGACATAGTACCAAGTGCAAGTTGCTGTTTTTTCCATGTTGTTTACATCGCACAAAATCAATATCATACGGAGTCCAAATGCCCCAAAACTTTACAGAGAATTTTTATGGGCCAAAAGGAACACAACGGGCCCTGGTTGCGCCTAGGGGGTGCCCCGAGGGGAGCACAATCCACCAAGGCGTGCCAGGAGGCCCAGTTGTGCCGTTGTGGGTTGTGCCCACCTCGGGTGCCCCCCGGACCGCCTCTTTTCTCTACAAATACCCTAATATTCCAGAAAACCTAGGGGAGTCGATGAAATATTCATCCAGCCGCCACAGAGACGAGAACCACCAAATCCAATCTAGACACCATCTCAGATGGGGTTCACCACCTCCATTGGTGCCTCTCCGATGATGCGTGAGTAGTTCTTTGTAGACCTTCGGGTCCGTAGTTAGTAGCTAGATGGCTTCATCTCTTGGAGATCCATATGATGTAACTCTTTTGTTGTGTGTTTGTTGAGATCGATGAACTTTGAGTTTATGATCAGTCATATCTTTTTATATCCATGAAAGTTATTTGAGTTTCTTTGATCTCTTATATGCATGATTGCTTATAGCCTCATATTTCTTATCTGATATTTGGGTTTTGTTTGGCCAACTTGATCTATTTATTTTGCAACGGGAAGAGGTGCTTTGTAGTGGGTTCGATCTTACGGTGCTTGATCCCAGTGACAGACAGGGAAACAACACGTATGTATCGTTTCTACTAAGGATAAAACGATGTGGTCTATCTCTACATAGATAGATCTTGTCTACATCATATCATTGTTCTTATTGCATTACTCCGTTTTTCCATGAACTTAATACACTAGATGCATGCTGGATAATGGTCGGTGTGTGGAGTAATAGTAGTAGATGCAGGCAGGAGTCGGTCTACTAATCTTGGACGTGATGCCTATATAATGATCATTGCCTGGATATCGTCATGAGTATTTAAAGTTCTATCAATTGCCCAACCGTAATTTGTTTACCCACCGTTTGCTATTTTTCTCGAGAGAAGCCACTAGTGAAACCTACGGCACCCGGGTTGTCTTTCTTATATTATTTGCCTTTGCGATCTACTTTTATTTGCTTTTATTTTCAGATCTACTAAACCAAAAACCCAAAATTACTTTGCTGCACTTTATTTTATTTGCGATCTATTTATTCAATCTATTACAACTTTCTCCCGTCCGTGCACCAATTTTTGGCGCCGTTACCCGAAAGAGATTGACAACCCCTTTAACACGTCGGGTTGCGAGTGGTTATTATTTGTGTGCAGTGGCTATTTACGTTGTGTTGCTTGTTTCTCCTACTGGTTCAATAACCTTGGTTTCATATCTGAGGGGAATACCTACCGCCGCTGTGTTGCATCATCCCTTCCTCTTTGGGGAAATACCAACGTAGCTTCAAGTGACACCAGACTGCTATATTCTCTAACTTTTGTGAAAAGATTGTTGAGGTTTTCATGGATGATTTCTCCGTTTATGGAACTTCTTTTGATGATTGCTTAAGCAACCTTGATCGAGTTTTGTAGAGATGTGAAGAAACTAATCTTGTCTTGAATTGGGAAAAGTGCCACTTTATGGTTAATGAAGGTATGGTCTTAGGGCATAAAATTTCTAAACGAGGCATTGAAGTTGATAAAGCTAAAGTAGATGCTATTGAAAAGATGTCATGTCCAAAAGATATCAAAGGTATAATAAGTTTCCTTGGTCATGCTGGTTTCCATAGGAGGTTTATTAAAGACTTCTCTAAAATTTCTAGGCATGTCCCTAATCTCTTGCAAAAAGATGTTCCTTTTGTTTTTGATGATGATTGTGTAGAAGAATTTGAAATTATGTGTGATGCTAGTGATTATGTTGTTGCTGTTGTTCTAGGACAAAGAGTTGATAAGAAATTAAATGTTATTCAGTATGGTAGTAAAAATCTAGACAGTGCTGATACGTGTCCAACGTATCTATAATTTATGAAGTATCCATGCCATGTATACAACAATTTTATATGGTTTTGGTATGATTTGCATGGAACAAACCCGGACTAACGATGTTTTCAGCAGAACTACCGCGGTGTTGTTTTTTGTGCAGAAATGAAAGTTCTCCAAATGAGCTGAAACTTTTTGACGATTTTTTCAGAACAAAACAGAACCCCCAAGCTTCGTGGGAGGGCTAGAAGAGCCACGAGGAGGGCACAACCCACCAGGGCGCGCCTGGTGGGCCTGGCTTGCCCCGGTGGGTTGTGCTCACCTCGAGGCCCATCTTCGCGTGAAACCGACACCAAAAAATCCTATAAATAGAGAAACCATCAGAAGTTCCGCCACCTCAAGGCTCTGTAGCCACCGAAAACCAATCTAGACCCCGTTCTGGCACCCTGCCGGAGCGGTGAATCATCTCCGGTGGCCATCTACAAAACTCTGCGCTTGGAGGCCCAACACGTGTCTACAAGAATAAAGTTGCGTAGTAGACATCAAGATCTTATCATGCGCCATCGCCGGGGAGGTTAGGTAAGCGGCACTCACATCCCGTCAACGAAGCTCTTTTCTGGCACCGTTGTCGGGGAGGTGAGTGCTTGAAGGTATATATTTAGATCTTGCAATTGAATCTTTTAGCTTCTTGTTTCATCACTAGTTTGGTTTATTAAAGAAAACTACAAAAAATGGAATTGAGGTTGCATCATATTATTGATCATCTTTCTTGAAAATGATGGCTCGGAAAATTGTGCTTAATTGTCAGAAGAAGAAGTCAATAAAATGTTTGGCACAAAATATTTGAATGATGAGCATGATTGCAATGTTGTTAGTATGAATTCTTTGAATATCCATGATGCTAATGATATGCAATGCTACAAGCTTGGGGATGCTATGTTTGATGAAGATGATATTTTTTGTCCCCCAAGTTTTGATGTGAAAATTTATTATGATGAAAGCATGCCTCCTATTTATGATGATTATATTGATGAAAGTGGGTTTGGAAGAGTGTCAACTTTAGGAAGTAACGATCCCACTATTTTGGAGGGTGTTGAATCTTATTGTGATAATTATGAAAGTGGATTTGGAGAGGTCATGACTTTATTTAGTGATGAATAAACTATTTTGGAAGAGATTACAATTGACTATGATCACAAAGTTGCTATCTATGGTGATTATGGTGATGACATGTATGCTATAAAGAATAATGATAACCATGAAACTTGTCATCATGATTTTAATTTTCAATCCCATGATAGTTATTTTGTTGAGTTTGCTCCCACTAATATTCATGAGAATAAATTTTCTTACGTGGAGAGTAATAAATTTTCTATGCTTGTGGATCATGAAAAGAATGCTTTATGTGATAGCTATATTGTTGAATTTCTTCATGATTCTACTAAAAATTATTACGGGGGAGGAACTTATGCTTGTAGGAATTGCAATAATATCAAGTTTCCTCTCCATGTGTTGAAAATCTTAAAGTTATGCTTGTTTTGCCATCCTATGCTAGTTGATTCTTGTTCACAAAACTTGTTTGCTCAAAAAATCCCTATGCATAGGAAGTGGGTTAGTCTTAAATGTGCTTGTCATGTGATTCATGATGCTCTTGTATGTTTCAATTCTTATCTTTTATGCGAGCATCATTGAAATCATCATGCCTAACTAAAAGGCATTAAAGAAAAGCACTTGTTGGGAGACAACCCAACACTTCTACCTATTGTTTTTGTGTGTTTTGACATGACTAGGCTACTATAGAAATCATGTTTTATTGCTTTTGTTTCAATAAAGTGTCAAGTAAGACCTTTGGGATGGCTTATGGTGATAGTTGATTTGATCTTGCTGAAAAACATAAACTTTTGCGTTTAGGAAAACAATTCTCATTTTTAACAGAAGCGGGATAAAATGCTGATTCTTTTGCAGTAGATTAATAGACAAATTACCCATGTTTTCTTATTTTTCAGAATTTTTGGAGCAACAGAAGTATGGTTGGAGTACATATTACTATAGACTGTTTTGGTTTTGACAGATTCTGTTTTCTATGCATAGTTTGCTTGTTTTCTAGTTTCCATGGCTTAGATTGCTCAATATAAATTGTGGAATGATATGATACAGTAAGCATTGTGTGGAAACAATTATGAATCTTGTCTTTGACAGTACCAAAGTGAAACAGTTTGCTCTTTATCATACTAACCTATCTCACGAAGTTCCGCTAAGTTTTGTGTGATTGAAGTTTTCAATTTTTGGGTGAGATGTCAATCTGAGGAGAATAAGGAGTGCCAAGACCCTAATCTTGGGGATGTCCAAGGCACCCCAAGGTAATATTCAAGGAAGATCCAAGAAACTAAGCTTGGGGATGCCCCGAAAGGCATCCCCTCTTTTGTCTCCAACATTATCGGTAACCTCACTTGGAGTTATGTTTTCATTCGTCACATGATATGTGTTTTGCTTGGAGCGTCAATTTATTTTGTTAGGATTTGATTGTTGTTGTTTAGAATAATGTTTTACATCTTTTATTTCAATAGAAGTGGCATTGATAGCCTTTACTATGCTTATTTTACAAGTCTACATGTTGCTGTTTGAAAACAGAAAGTTTACCGCAGTTGCAAAAATTCCCTAGAAAAGTCAGAATGTGATAAAATGTTGATTGTTTTTTGCAAAATAAGCTATGATAAATTTTCTACAGTGTGGTAAATTTTCATAATCTTTGGAGTTTAAGAAGTATTGATACTCTTGCATTCTTTACAGACTATACTGTTTTGGCATATTGCTGTTATGTTTGCATATGTTTGCTTGTTGAATGATTCTATTTGAAGAGAGGAGTATTAAATATGCAGAGGTATTTAGTATGCAATGTTGAATAATAATTTTAGTGATTTGCTACAGTAGATAATGATAAGGTTTTTGCATTGGTTTATACTAACTTATCTCATGAGTTCTTGTTGAGTTTTGTGTGGATGAAGCATTTGAGATTTAGGAAAACCATGATATGAGAAGAATTAAGGAGACACAAAAGCTCAAGCTTGGGGATGTCCAAGGCATCCCAAGATAATATTTCAAGAAGTCTCAAGCATCTAAGCTTGGTGATGCCCCGGTAGGCATCCCACCTTTCTTCTTCAACAATTATCGGTTAGTATCGGTTGAGCCTAAGTTTTTGCTTCTTCACATGATGTGTGATATTCTCAGAATGTCATTATTTTTGCTTGCTGTTTTATTAAAATGCTTAGATCTGAAAGTTTTTGAGTAAGAGAGACTCCTCAAATAGCTACCTATTTACTTAACTACTCGCTTGATCTTCACTTATATCTTTTTCGAGTAGGTTGTCATTTTCTCTAGTGCTTCACTTATATCTTTTTGAGCACTCTGTGCTTTAGTATTTTTGAAGAAATTCTCTCTTTCTTCACTTAAATTAATTTGAGAGAATGAAATATTATCTTCATGATCTTCACTTATATTTGTTTGAGCTTATCAAAACCAATACATGAAAATTAGTTCCAAAGTGATAGATATCCAAGAAGGATATAATAAAAACTTTCATGAAGATCATTGGAAAAAATCAACTTGATTCCTCATAATAGTTTTGAGATATGATGATGTGATATGTGAGTCATGTTAATGAGTAATGCTTTAGTAAGAATATTGGTGTTAAGGTTTGTGATTCCGTATGCAAGCAGGAAAGTCAATAGTTGTGCAATGAAATTACATCCTACTTGTGCTACATTATTCGGCGTTAATTATGCTCAATGCTTGCTTATGAGATTATTCGTTTCTTTCGTTGGTCTCTTCTCAATATTTTGCTAGCCTTCATTTTGCACTAAGTATGATCACTACTTGTGCATCCAAAATCCTTTAAACCAGTTTTGCCACATGAGTCCACTATACCTACCTATATGCGGTATTCTTTTGCCGTTCTAAGCAAATTTGTATGTGCCATCTCTAATTTTCAAAATAAATATTTATTTTGTGTGCTCGTACCGCTCGCGAGGCGGTGAGGGGTGGCCAATATTTTCCATGCTAGATGTGTTATTCTCACGGTGAGTGTTTATTCACTTGTCATTGCACGAGAGTAAGGCAAAGGTATTAGGAATGCCCAGTCCTGAAATGAAAAATGAATCTACTTTATGTTGTCAAATAGTAAATTCCTTGGAAAGTGTTGCTATGGAGGGAACCCGTGGATACGGTTAGCCATGCAAAGTGAAAGTATGGTGGAAAAGGGAATAAACTTTATTTTATGTTTGGGAATCGCCTATGATATATCTAGCATGGAAAGTGTTGGGAGCTCTAAGTCGTTTTTGTTGGTGGGAAAAGTACGCCTCTCAAAATGTTTTTATCTCTCAGTTTTCTCTTTGAGCTCTAGCACCTCTACAAATCCCTACTTCCCTCCGCGAAGGGCCTTTCTTTTACTTTATGCAAATTTTATTTTTAATTTCAGTCTCCATCTTCTCTTATAAAGCACCAACTAGGGGCACTATGATCGTACTTGAGCATTGCGTGTAGTTAATATGCGAGTGTGTTTCATGAATGGATCAATGATTGAGCATGATGGGCTAGGGATGACTTATTTTAGCGTTGATATTTTGAAAGAAATGGTTTCTTGGTGATATGCTTGAGTATTGATGTCCTCATGTCAAATTATAGACTATTACTTTGAATCATTCAAGTCCAAATGTCCATGCTACAAAAGAAAAGAGTATACCATGAATATGATAGGTAGCATTCCACAACAAAAATTATGTTTTAAATTTCTACTTTATCATGATAAGTTTTATGAGAAAGAGTTGCTGTTATGATGCTAAGAAAAGTGATTGAAATTATCATTGATCAAACTTATGCACTTTGCTACCATTCACACTTCATAAATTATTTCTTTTATCATTTACCTACTCGAGGATGAGTAGGAATTAAGCTTGGGAATGCTGATACGTCTCCAATGTATCTATAATTTATGAAGTATTCATGCCATGTGATACGTCTCCAACGTATCTATAATTTATGAAGTATTCATGCCATGTTTACAACAATTTATATGGTTTTGGTATGATTTGCATGGAACTAACCTGGACTGACGCTGTTTTCAGCAGAACTACGTGGTGTTTTTTTGTGCAGAAATGAAGTTCTCCAAATGAGCTGAAACTTTTTGACGATTTTTTTGGAACAAAAGAGACCCCCGAAGCTTCGTGGGAGGGCCAGAAGAGCCACGAGGAGGGCACAACCCACCAGGGCGCGCCTGGTGGGCCTGGCTTGCCCCTGTGGGTTGTGCTCACCTCGAGGCCCATCTTCGCGTGAAACCGACGCCAAAAAATCCTATAAATAGAGAAACCATCAGAAATAACCCTAGATCAGAAGTTCCGCCACCCGCAAGGCTCTGTAGCCACGAAACCAATCTAGACCCCGTTCCGGCACCCTGCCGGAGGGGGGAATCATCCGGTGGCCATCTTCATCATCCCGGAGCCACCACGATGAGGAGGGAGTAGTCCACCCTCAGGGCTGAGGGTTTGTACCAGTAGCTATGTGTTTAATCTCTCTCTCTCTCGTGTTCTTGAGATGTCACGATCTTGATGTATCGCGGGCTTTGTTAATATAGTTGGATCATATGGTGTTTTCCCCTCTCTATCTTGTTGTGATGAATTGAGTTTTTCCCTTTGAGATTTTGTTTATCGGATTTTATGGATTTGAGAACACTTGTCTTGCTATGAATACCCGTGGTGACAATGGGGTATCATATTGATTCACTTGATATGTGTTTTGGCACTCAACTCACGCGGGTGACATTGGGGTAATCTATGCATAGGGGTTGATGCACGTTTTGTCTTTGTTTCTCCGGTAGAAATCTTGGGGCACTCTTTGAGGTTCTTTGTGTTGGATTGAGTATTATGAATCTGAATTTGCTTTGGTGTTATTTTAGTATGAACTCTTGATAGATCGATCAGAATAACTTATTATTTTAGTACGAACTCTTGATAGATCGATTGGAAAGAATAACTTGGTGTTTTTAGTACAAACTCTTGGATAGATCGGAAAGAATACTACAAACAATTTCTTCTTATGTTCTCCTAGATAGGAACTTTGGAGTGATTCTTCGTCACTGTTGAGGGATGGTTATATGATCCAATTATATTAGCATTGTTGAGAGATTGCACTAGCGAAAGTACGGACCTAGGCCTCATTTTCAAGCATTGCAATACCGTTTGTGCTCATTTCAATTGCTACCTTGCTGTTTTTTATTGTTCTATTACAAAAATCAATATCTACTATCCATATTACACTTGTATCACCATCTCTTCCGAACTAGTGCACCTATACAAATTACCATTGTATTTGGTGTGTTGGGGACACAAGAGACTTTTTATTATTTGGTTGCAGGGTTGTTGAGAGACCATCTTCATCCTACAGCCTCCCACGGATTGATAAACCTTAGGTCATCCACTTGAGGGAAAATTGCTACTGTCCTACAAAACTCTGCGCTTGGAGGCCCAACACATGTCTACAAGAATAAAGTTGCGTAGTAGACATCAAGCTCTTTTCTGCGCGCTCCGGGGAGGTTAGGTAAGCGGCACTCACATCCCGTCAACGAAGCTCTTTTCTGGCGCCGTTGCCGGGGAGGTGAGTGCTTGAAGGTATATCTTTAGATCTTGCAATTGAATATTTTAGTTTCTTGTTTTATCACTAGTTTTTTATAATAGAAAACTACATTTATTAAGCTTGGGAATGCTAATACGTCTCCAACGTATCTATAATTTATGAAGTATTCATGCCATGTTTACAACAATTTTATATGGTTTTGGTATGATTTGCATGGAACTAACCCGGGCTGACGCTGTTTTCAGCAGAACTACTATGGTGTTGTTTTTCGTGCATAAATGAAAGTTCTCCAAATGAGCTGAAACTTTTTGACGATTTTTTTGGAAAAAAAGAGACCCCCGAAGCTTCGTGGGAGGGCCAGAAGAGCCACGAGGAGGGCACAACCCACCAGGGCGCGCCTGGTGGGCCTGGCTTGCCCCGGTGGGTTGTGCTCACCTCGAGGCCCATCTTTGCATGAAATCGATGCCAAAAAATCCTATAAATAGAGAAACCATCAGAAGTAAGCCTAGATTAGAAGTTCTGCCGCCGCAAGGCAATGTAGCCACCGAAAACTAATCTAGAACCCGTTCCGGCACCCTGCCGGAGGGGTGAATCATCTCCGGTGGTCATCTTCATCATCCCGGCGGCCACCACAATGTGGAGGAAGTAGTCCACCCTCAGGGCTGATGGTTTGTACCAATAGCTATGTGTTTAATCTCTCTCTCTCTCGTGTTCTTGAGATGTCACGATCTTGATATATCACGGGCTTTGTTAATATAGTTGGATCATATGGTGTTTTCCCCTCTCTATCTTGTGATGAATTGAGTTTTCCCTTTGAGATTTCATTTTATAGGATTGAATACTTTTATGGATTTGAGAGCACTTGATGTATGTCTTGCTATGAATCCCCGTGGTGACAATGGGGCATCATATTGATTCACTTGATATGTGTTTTGGCACTCAACTCGTGGATTCCGAGGTGACATTAGGGTAATCTATGCATATTGGTTGATGCACGTTCTCGTCTTTTGTTTCTCCGGTAGAAATCTTGGGGCACTCTTTGAGGTTCTTTGTGTTGGATTGAGTATTATGAATCTGAATTTTCTTTGGTGTTATTTTAGTACGAACTCTTGATAGATCGACCGGAAAGAATAACTTGGTGTTATTTTAGTATGAACTCTTGATAGATCGATCGGAAAGAATAACTTGGTGTTATTTGAGTACGAACTCTTGGATAGATCAATCGGAAAGAATAGCTACAAACGATTTTTTCTTATGTTCTCCGCTAGATAGGAACTTTGGAGTGATTCTTCATCGCACGCTGAGGGATGGTTATATGATCCAATTATATTAGCATTGTTGAGAGATTGCACTATCGAAAGTACGGACCCTAGGCCTCATTTTCAAGCATTGCAATATTGTTTGTGCTCCGTTTTATCAATTGCTACCTTGTTGTTTTTTATTGTTCTTATTACAAAAAAATCAATATATACTATCCATATTACACTTGTATCACCATCTCTTGTCGAACTAGTGCACGTATACAAATTACCATTGTATTTGGTGTGTTGGGGACACAAGAGACTTTTTATTATTTGGTTGCAGGGTTGTTTGGGAGAGACCATCTTCATCCTACGCCTCCCATGGATTGATAAACCTTAGATCATCCACTTGAGGGAAAATTGCTACTGTCCTACAATACTCTGCGCTTGGAGGCCCAACACGTGTCTACAATAATAAAGTTGTGTAGTGGACATCAAGTGCCCAGAGAAATTATGCTACTGCTGAAAAATAATTTTTTCCAGTTGTATTTGCATGTGATAAGTTTAGACCTTATATTGTTGATTCCAAAGTAACTGTTAACACTGATCATGCTGCTATTAAATATCTTATGGAAAATAAAGATGCTAAACCTAGACTTATTAGATGGGTTCTCTTACTACAAGAATTTGATTTGCATATTGTTGATAGGAAGGGAGCTGAGAACCCCGTCGTAGACAACTTGTCTAGGTTAGAAAATGTTCTTGATGACCCACTACCTATTGATGACAACTTTCCTGGTGAACAATTAAATGTCATAAATGCTTCTCGTAATACTCTATGGTATGCCGATGATGCTAATTATATTGTTGCTAAATTTATACCACCTAGTTTCACATACGAGCAAAAGAAAAAGGTTTTCTATGATTCAAGACATTACTTTTGGGATGACCCACACCTTTATAAAGGAGTAGATGGTGTTATTAGACGTTGTGTACCTGAGCATGAATAGGAACATATCCTACGCAAGTGTCACTCCGAGTCTTACGGAGGACACCACGCTGGAGATAGAAATGCACATAAGGTATTGCAATCCGGTTTCTATTCGCCCACTCTCTTTAAGGATGCCCGTAAGTTTGTCTTATCTTGTGATGAATGCCAAAGAATTGGTAATATTAGTAGACGTCAGGAAATGCCAATGAACTATTCACTTGTTATTGAACCATTTGATGTTTGGGGCTTTGATTATATGGGACCTTTTCCTTCCTCTAACGGGTATACACATATTCTAGTTGTTGTTGATTACGTTACTAACTGGGTAGAAGCTATTCCAACTAGTAGTGATGATCATAACACTTCTATTAAGATGCTTAAAGAAGTTGTTTTTCCGAGGTTTGGAGTCCCTAGATATTTAATGACTGATGGTGGTTCACATTTTATTCATGGTGCTTTCCGTAAAATGCTTGCTAAGTATGATGTTAATCATAGAGTTGCATCTCCTTATCATCCTCAGCCTAGTGGTCAAGTAGAATTGAGCAATAGAGAGATTAAATTAATTTTGCAAAACACTGTTAATAGATCTAGAAAGAATTGGTCTAAGAAACTTGATGATGCTTTGTGGGCTTATAGAACTGCTTATAAGAACCCCATGGGGTATGTCTCCGTATAAAATGGTTTGTGGAAAAGCATGTCACTTACCTCTTAAACTAGAACATAAGGCATATTGAGCTATTAAAGAGCTTAGTTATGATTTCAAACTTGCCGATGAGAGGAGATTATTTGACATTAGCTCACTCGATGAATGGAGAACCCAAGTGTAACACCCCGGATGTAACTTGCCATATTTGTAACTCCGACTCTTTCCATTTTCGGCTTTAAGTTATGAGATTCCCTTCGTGGTTGACTGCTGTTCCTTTGCTTGTGTTCTTGCCTTGGGTAGAGCCGGGAGACGAGTACGTGAACGAGGAACCTGTTGAGTATGCTAATGAGGATCAAGCTTTTGACAACTCAGAGAACTTTGCAGGCAAGATGACCATACCCTCGAAATCACTTCTATCTTTGCTTGATAGTTGCTCGCTCTATTGCTTTGCCCCGCTACCTACCACTTGCTATATCATGCCTCCCATGTTTCCATGTCAAGCCTCTAACCCACCTTTCCTAGCAAATCGTTGTTTGGCTATGTTACCGCTTTGCTCAGCCCCTCTTATAGTGTTGCTAGTTGCAGGTGAAGATAAAGTTTGTTCCTTGTTGGAACATGGATATTGTTGGGATATCATTATTATCTCTTATTTACTTTAATGCATCTATATACTTGGTAAAGGGTGGAAGGCTCGGCCTTATGCTTGGTGTTTTGTTCCACTCTTGCCGCCCTAGTTTCCGTCATACCGGTGTTATGTTCCTTGATTTTGCGTTCCTTACGCGGTTGTGTGTTATGGGAACCCCTTGACAGTTCGCCTTGAATAAAACTCCTCCAGCAAGGCCGAACCTTGGTTTTACCATTTGCCACCTAAGCCTTTTCCCTTGGGTTCCGCGGACTCAAGGGTCATCTTTATTTTAATCCCCCGGGCCAGTGCTCCTCTGAGTGTTGGTCCAAACTAGAGCCCCTTGCAGCGCCACCTCGGGGAAACTTGAGGGTTGGTTTTAGTTGTACGGATTTCTTATCCGGTGTGCCCTGAGAACGAGATATGTGCAGCTCCTATCGGGATTTGTGGGCACAATCGGGTGGTCTTGCTAGTCTTGTTTTACCATTGTCGAAATGTCTTGTAACCGGGATTCCGAGACTGATCGAGTCTTCCCGGGAGAAGGAATATCCTTCGTTGACCGTGAGAACTTGTGATGGTCTAAGTTGGGACACCCCTGAAGGGTTTTAAACTTTTGAAAGCCGTGCCCATGGTTATGGGTAGATGAGAATTTGTTAATATCCGGTTGTAGAGAAGTTGACACTTAACTTAATTAAAATGAATCAACCGCGTGTGTAGCCGTGATGGTCTCTTTTTGGCGGAGTCCGGGAAGAGAACACGGTCTCATGTTATGCTTGAACGTAAGTAGCCTCAAGATCACTTCTTGATTAATTATAGCTTCCCGACCGTGCATTGCTTCTCTTCTCGCTCTCTTTTGCGTATGTTAGCCACCATATATGGTAGTGATTGCTGCAGCTCCACCTCAATACCCTTTCCTACCCTTAAGCTTAGATAGTCTTGATCTTGCGGGTGTGAGATTGCTGAGTCCTTGTGACTCATGGATACTTCCAAACAGTTGCAGGTGCCAAGGATACCAGCGCAGGTGATGCTACCGAACTCAAGTGGGAATTTGACGAAGACTTGGGTCGCTATTATTTTTCCTTTCCTGATGATCAGTAGTGGAGCCCAGTTGGGACGATCAGGGATCTAGCATTTGGGGTTGTCTTTCTTTATTTTGGTTCCGTAATCGTACATTTGATTGTACTTTGGATGATGTATGGAATATTTATGTATTGTGTGAAGTGGAGATTGTAAGCTGACTCTTTATCCCTTTCTTATTCAGTACATGGGATGTGTAAAGAATACCCCTGTTGCGACAGACCTACCATGCGGTTATGGCTCTAAGTCGTGCCCCGACACGTGGGAGATATAGCTGCATTGTGGGTGTTACAAGTTGGTAATCAAAGCCATCCCCGACTTAGGAGCCCCCTGCTTGATCGAATCGCTGAGAACAAAATGTTTTGAGTCTTTGGATTATATATATTGGAAAGTAGGATTCTTTTTACTCCTCAGTCCCTTCGTCACTCTGGTGAGGCCTCCTGACGTAGAAGTTTTGACTCTTCTCTCCTTAAATTTCACGAAAAAAAATTAGGATCGCGCGGGTATCTTGGAATCGTTCTGATAGTCTTGTGATGAGAACATTGTTCTTGGTGCCTCCTGACATTTAGGGGTTGTGGCAGTGTCCCGGGGAGTTGAGCTCCGAGGTGTTGTCATCACAATTTTATCGTTGCAGTTCTGGAATACCTGAGTTGGCTGACATCGAAAATCTCTTTTATGCAGTTGTTGGTGAGATAACCTGGACGCCACCCAGTACTGGGGCGGGAGTTCGGGAGTATTGCCATAACTCGTATAACGGATGCTTTTCGAAGATTGAGGTAAATGATTTCTGAAGGTTTCTTGGTTATGTGTTGAAGGATGGATACAGCTGGATGTAGGATTTGCTAGTTTTGGGTGAGATATTATGCTTCCCCTGTATCCCCAACACTTGATTGCATAACCAGAAAGTTTCGGGAGTTTTATAGGTGGGAATTCAAGTAGCTCTAGTATTTCTTCCCGCAGATATTTGGTTTGTGATTGGGTAGTCCTTACCACTTATTTGTTCATATTCGTACCTTGTTGCTTTATTCATCTACCTTTACCTAAGTGGCTTCTCAACTTTATGGATGTGTGATGATTTACTTTGGGAATTCATTCGCTCATCCTTGTTCGAATGTTAAGACTTTATGTTGCAATTTTGATCCATTGATTCAGCTTGAATATCTATCTTTCAAGATTCTAACGGATGTTAACCTCTTCAGGATGGCTCCTCCAACGCGTCAGAATCCGGACCGCAATGATGGGGAACAGTCGACCCCTCCGCCACCACCTCCACCTCCGGAGGCATGGCAAGCTGTCATGGCAGCCACCAATACCAACACTCAGATGCTTTTGCAACTCTTGCAAGAGTGCAACCAATGTCAAGGCAACCAAGGAAATCAAGGCCAAGGCAACAATCAGCCTCAGTTTGCTACCCTCAACCAATTCCTCGCAAACCAGCCGAAGTCCTTCAGCAACTGTGTCGAGGCCACAGACGCCGACGATTGGCTCGTGGACATTTGCAAACATTTTGAATGTAGCAATGTCAGACCTGAGGACCTTGTCAAGTTTGCTTCGTTTCAACTCAAGGATCAAGCTGCTGAGTGGTATCAACAATACATAGATTCCAGAGGAGGTCGTGTGATTACCTGGAATGATTTCCGCCAAGACTTCAAAGCTCATCACATTCCACAAAGTGTTGCTGAGAGCAAGCGTGAGGAGTTCCGCAATCTCAAGCAAGGCAGCATGTCCGTGTATCAATACAATATCCAGTTTCAGAAACTTGCTTGCTTCGCTAAACAAGACATCCCTGATGAAAAGAGTATGATATATCAATTTAGAGGTGGTCTCATAGAAGATCTGCAATTAGCTCTCGTGCTTCTTGAGCCGACTAAGTTTGATGAATTCTACAACATGGCACTAAAGCAAGAAGCTGCTCAGCTCAAGTGTGAGGCATCCAAGAAGAGAGTCAGGGGTGCAGTTCAATCTTCTTCTTCATCACAAGTGGTAGCTAAGCAACAGAAGTTCTGGTTGCCTCCTCCTCCTCCATTTCGTCAGCCTTATCAGCAGAAGAGCAAAGGTGGCAATGGATCTTCCCACCCACCCAACCCAGGATATCAGAACAACGCTCAGTCTCAAACTCCAAGGTCAAGTGCTCCTTATCACCGTCCGCTCTCAGAGGTTACTTGCAACAAGTGTTAGCAGAAAGGGCACTATGCAAACAAATTCTTCAACCAAAGGCGCCTTCCACCTCCTCCTCCTGTGAGATCTTCACGCAATGAAGTGGTCAAGCATAATCCCAAGCATGCTAAGGTCAACATGATGAACGCAGCTCAGGCGGAGGATTCTTCAGAAGTGATCATGGGTAACCTTCCTGTTAATGATATTCCTGCAAAAGTCTTATTTGATACTGGTGCATCGCATTCTTTCATTTCAAGACCTTTTGTGGCTATGCATGATTTGGTTACTCAAGTATTGCCGAGACCTTTGGCTATTGTTTCTCCGGCTCGACAAATGACTTCTCGAGTATTCATTCGGGATTCCGATATCAAGATGGGCAACTATGAATTTCTGTCTTCTCCAATTGTTCTTGGTGACTCCGATATTGATCTAATTCTCGGCATGGACTGGCTTTCTAAGCACAACGCTCAGCTTGATTGTGCTGCCAGGCAGATTCAATTGACACACTCTTCTGAGGATGTGATCATCTATGCCGCTCGGGATGATACCATTTGACTGTTTTCTCTCAATGAGAAGGGCGAGTTGAATGCCATCTCTCAGATTCCAGTCGTTTGTGAATATCAAGACGTCTTTCCAGAAGAGCTTCCAGGAATGCCTCCTCACCGGCCAGTTGAATTCATTACCGATCTTGAGCCTGGCACGGAACCTGTTTGCAAACGTCCTTACAAGCTTGGTCCAGAGGAGTTGAAGAAACAACTCAATGAACAAGAGCGCATGGGTCTGATCAGACCGAGTTCATCTCCATGGGGTTGTGGTGTTCTTTTTGTCAAGAAGAAGGATGGAACGGAACGACTCTGCGTCGACTACCGTCTATTGAACAAGAAGACAATAAAGAACAAGTATCCTCTTCCCAGCATCAATGAGCTATTCGAGCAACTTAAGGGTGTCAAAGTATTCTCCAAGCTTGACCTCCGTATGGGTTATCATCAGATTCGCATTCGTGAACAAGATAT